>NC_134834.1:152269785-152345076 GCF_004210375.1 Tachypleus tridentatus
AATAAACATGTTTAAGAAACATTAGTCTAAGTATAAAATAAAAAAGAAAGCTAAGAGTGGTATCGGTCCAATAACGAAGTTAACATACGACTAAGTAAAAAAGAAGAAAAACTTTCATTAATTAATAAGAATTTCAACACATTCAATTAGACAAGTCTAATAAACAAAGCGGAATAAAACCGTGACAAGAAAATACCTGAGATAAATTCCATTTTAGAACAATAGCCTAATACTAATAGAGTATGTATATTAAGCCTAAATATTCCTTTCGTTATACATGGAAATTATAAACAGAATGTATAAACGAATATAAAAGATTAATTAAACTTGCATAAAAACAAACATGTAAAAAACACGCTAACTGAGAACCTAGATATATATCATATCAAACATCAAGTTACTGCGCTCGTCACTTCACTTCAGAATAATTCTCCATATTACGAGAGTTAAAAAATACTTACATTGCTACAATTTTAAATATATCGGAAAAGACGATGAAAAATCATTAACATCTGGTTTCAAATACCTAATCAATAAAGCATCTTATTCACATCGTTTCCTCACTTTCTGCAAAGCAGAAAGTGCTGAACTCTTTATAGCAGTGTTTCCGTTACACATGTTACTGTCGTATATGTAAATACTGGAATGACGTTCTTACTTGGTTTAAGACTTTTGTTGATTCGAACTGCTAGGTATCGATTCGTGGAACCAATATAATCCTGTTTCCAGCAGGTAAAAAAAAAAACATGTGAATTTGTAAACAATTACAACCCCCACAATGTTTGAATTAGCTTTATTTTCAAAAAAACAAAATTTAATACACAATTGAAGTTCCAAGATGAATCAGCGAAATTTCTGGATACGAAAATTTTTAAATGCTCACTACATTCTATCGTTGTTTTTAAACTTAAAAATCCATAAATGGCAAAACGATTTAAAATGTACTTTATGTATACCAAACACTAATACTTAGGTGGTATACACTTTTTGTTCGCTTCATGCGAGATTAATTAATGTTTTGTATTTGCTTACTTATTCCATATATAATTTTGATGTATTTGTTAAAAAAGAAGATTTAGGCTTAAAACTACATAGATTTCATTAGGCTAAACTACTGTTCTATATTAAACACGTTTTCGCATGAGTCCGGCATGGCCAGGTGGGTTAAGGCGTTTCACTCGTAATTTACGGGTCGCGAGTTCGACTCCCGGTCGCACGAAACATGCTCGCCATTTCAATCGGGGGCGTTATAATGTGACGGTCAATCCCACTAATCCCTGGTCAAAAAGTAGCTCAAGAGTTGGCTGTGGGTGGTGATGACTAACAGCCTTCCCTCTAGCCTTACATTACTAAATTAGGGACGGCTAGCGCAGATAGCCTGTGAGTAGCTGTGCGCGAAATAAAAAAACAAACAAATGTTCTCACATTTATTAAGATATGATTTGGTTTTTTAAATTTACCTACCTGAAATGATTCTTATAATTAGTGGAAGTTAGTGCTTCTGCTGTCTTAGTTTTGTAGTAATGTTTTAACTTTGTTGTTAAAATGCTGGGTGTGTTTGAACTTCAGTTATTAATTTAATAACTCTATTAAAGCTTCTAAAACATGTCTTTATTGCTTGCATTATTAAAATTGGATATTTCCTTGTGACTTTAAAACCTATAAACATTTTAGTAAACTTTATCATCAGAGCTTAAAAATCATTCACGGTTTTAAAGTGTACATATCTGCATAATTAAATACGAAACAAAAATCTCATGAACCATTCAAATAGCATACGGTATGCGGTATGCATCACATAAGAAGACATCTCTGAACCGTTGAAAATTGCTTTTCGTGTTTCTTTAATCGTCAACAGCCAGATACACCAATTTAACAAAGGGAAAATTTGCAGTATCTATCAGACAAACCAGAACCGACAAAACCTCTCTCTTTTTATATATATATATCGGTGAAAGTAACACAGACAAATAGCTAACCCAGAATATATTCTTTTTTAATTTTAGTTACTTAACTTTGATAAGAAGACGAGCATTCCTACTAGCATCCATTACTTCCCTCAAAGTATCTATCAGACAAATCGAAAAGACAAAACCCGTATATATATATGACTTGAGAATTTGTAACCCCAAAACGTGGAGATAGATCAACCCTCGATGGACTCAAGGCATATAATTCATTGGGTAGCTATAAGCTGAAAAAGAATGCTAAACCAATGCAAACCCCAAAGTAAGTGCCACAGAGCATGTTTAGCTATATATGATACATAATAGATACTCATTTAAAAACTACATAAATCAAAACTGAAGGAATAATACACACACACACACACCTATTTAACTATCCAAATCTCACAAAAACAGGAAGGATATTTAAGGGTTAAGCTGGCAGGTAATGATCCTAGTATTTAATATGATGTTCCTAAAGTACATGATAAAGAATGTCCTGTTAGATATTTAGTTTCTAATATACCTATAAGAAATCATGAACTAACTGTTTTTTGCTAAACTTTTGAAACAAACACACAAAGAAATTAATATTAAAGATATTGTCGAATTTTGAAATTAAGAGGTTACAAGTTGTATTATAATGTTTTTGTGCATACTTTGATCCATATTATTTGTACGCTAATTGGGGAAAATTAATATTAACATTAAATTTTATCATAAATTTGATAATGAGAAGTTAAAATAAGAGACCAGTATTTGAGACTATACAGTAGAGTATTTACCAAATATAAAACTAAAAATGGAGGCGTCCGAGAAATGAGGAAGTCCAGGTTGATAAACCTTTTTATCAGCTGGCCTTGAACATGAATAAAAAAAAGGCTTACATCTTTTTCAGTACTTAATGGGACTCGATACTAAAGAATTTCATTTTAAAAATTTAAGAACAACATAAGTGATCAAAATGCTGTAAGAGAACTGGGACCATCACACCAGTCGGATGGCTTACAAGGTAATACAAGACTTTTAAGCATATGCTAGCTAAGTTTATTTTATAATCTCGGTCGAATCGATTGTAGCGAACACTTGCCGTACGTTATTATGGAATATAGTCTAACTTATCAAAGATATACAGGCTGTTCTCCGAACATGTTCGCAGTCCCTAATTTGCAGTGTAAGCCTAGAGGGAAGAGAGCTAGTCATCACTAACCACCGCCAGTCCTTGGGCTTCTTTTATCAACGAATAGTAGGATTGACTGTTACAGTATAACACTTTCACGGCTGAAAGGTCGAGCATGTTTGGTGGGACGGGGATTCAAATCCGCGACCCTCAAATTAGATGTCGAGCGTCTTGACCATCTGACCATGCTGGGCCTTTACGGAATTACAGATAAGAATACACAGCTTTAGAGAAAACCATAAAGGTTTGATAAAGTAAATTATGATAGACAGAAGATGTCCGTTATAAACCATGGAGAAGTCTGTGTATGGTCTAAGCACGTCAATCAAAGTTCTGTATCGGTATTTTGACCCTGATGACCTGAAAGGGTCAGGTATTAGGTAGAGCTCTTCTTTGCTCTTGTAGTACTGGTGTTGTTGGATGTTTCATTTTGAATTTTGTAACCTGGTTTGCGTGGGTGTCTATTAGTGTCGGATTGTTATTTTCCTTTTCAGGGCCACAGTTGTTTATGTCATTGGGTTATGTCTATCTATGAGATTAATTTTACTGTACGATTGTGTTTTGTGGTATTGGTGAAAAAACGGGTAATTGAATTATCTGAGATAGTAAGGCATCTAATGGCTATTTTGATGAATAGTGTGATGCTGTCTTCTTTATTTAGTGAGTTTCTGTATTCTATTAGAAATTCATAGTAGATATTTTTGTTGCTTCTGTTATTTTAGTTATGATTTCATTTTTGTCTGTGCTCTTCTGTTCTGGGTGTCTCATGAATTCGAGTGAATGTTTTAGCCCCTTGTGCATAAGTACGTGTTGTAGATTGTTGCTTTGTAATGGATTCTTTTAATGTGGGTGCAGGCAACAGAGGTGTCCTTATTTGTGTTTTATCCTTTTCCTGATCTTGTACGTGTGAATGTCTTTTGTTTTTGTGTTGTTTGGTATGCATATTTTGATGTTCTTGTATTTTTAGCATCCTTCATAGTTTGCTGTATGTTGCTGTTGGCAGTTACAGCAGTGTGGTTGTGTGTTAACTCTGAGACAGTCCGTATTTCTGTAAAATGATTCAAGAAAGTTTTGCAAGATTTGTATCTCCTTCAAATGCTTTTGAAATTTTCTTTACTTAAAGATATTTTTACCCGTGTATCGTAAAAACAAAATTTACCTTTTTTTTTTCAAATTTGATTTTCCCCGACACAGGTAATAATAATAATGATTTTTATCTGAAAATATTTTAATATTCATTTGAAACTCAGAAATACGAACAAAAAACATTTAAATGTAATCATTTCTATCATTAATACCTATTGTAACACTTTCATACGCGCTTTTTAAAACCTGTTATTTCAAAATTGTTATTATTATTGTCTAACAATTTCTTTATAACAGCACATGTACGTAAACTGTTTTTTTTTTATTATCATTGACCCGTAATTACCAGTATCCATATATAAACGAGAACAAGATATCAATGAAATTAGGTTCGAGGAAATCATGTTTTTTTCACACAGACAAACCATACAAATTCTCTAACGAGTACAACTGAAATCGCAGTATTCGTAAAAGAAAATATTTACACATTTTAATGAAGAAAGGTGATTTGTTTGACTCCACAGTTTATAACGTAATATCTGGTGTATAATGTGATTGCCACTTGCTTCTCGTTAATGCCCCCCAGTGGCTTAGCGGTGTGTCTGCGGACTTACAAAGCTAAAAACCGGGTTTCGATACCCGGCAGAGCACAGATAGCCCATTGTGTAGCTTTGTGCTTAATTCAAAAATACAACAACAACAGCTTCTGGTTAAATTTCTCAGAAATAAGATCTAATAATTACTTATTGGTTATTGTTATTACAGATATATCACTTTATTTTATAATTTTCTATCCACGATCATTTTTGTGAACATGACTTAAATAGGTAATTTTTTTCCCTTCTGAATCCAATTTGAAACTTGTTATAACTGATAAAACGAAATTTTACCCTACCTTGCTGCTACGTATAAGACAGTAGTACCATCATTGTCTCCTTGTGTTTTAGAAGCCATGAAAGGGAATTAATTTACTTTACCTATAGCTGCAGCGTCGTGGGTAGGAGTGGTTCGAACAAATGAACGACCATTACCCTTTATTCGACATTTTTTAACCAAAAATTTTAAAACCTTTACGTGCCCACCACTTGCTGCATAATATACACATGTGACGCCAAATACATCTCGAATATCAGGTACGAGCTCTTGATTGTTTCTAAGGGTTTCCAGTTTCTCCAGGTCTCCTTCTTTTGCCACCAATAGGTAGTGGTTTATAGGTAGGCATTCTGACATAGTGTTTAAAATAATAACATTCTTTCAGTGGAGTTTTTTGGGTAGAATCTAAAAGAAAATAGAAGCGTTTTGTATATCAAACATACCAAATGAAAGTACTTTACAACTAACAAAAAATAAGTAAATACTTCCATACGTTAAATTACGAATTTTTTATGAAGTTTCCAAGATTTAAGAGGATAAAGTTAATTTAAAATGCATCATGAAACTTATTTCTAAGCATTATGATAAAATGTTTTAATTGCATCCTTATGTCAACAAGCAAAGTTTAAAAGCAAACATCTATTGGAACATTTTAATAGTATTTTTATCCGAACAAATGAGAATAACAGGGCCCATTAAAGTTCCATTCCGAAAAAAAACAACAAAAAAACCTTTTACCCTATCTGTATGGATAATGTTATTACTTTTTATTTACTTGGAATGAATTAAAATATTCTGTATCGTAGAATATGTTTTTGTTTTACATTATTACTAATTCAAATATTATGAAGTATCATTTATTTCAATATAGAAATAGCTTAAGTTAGAATGCTCGAAAAATTACTTTTAAAATTCTTAATAATTTATTTATTGAAAGTTCAGAGCGAAAATATTGAAGGTTCCTTCAGTTAAATCTTACGACACTGCACAGAGAAAAATAGGCAGACAGCTGATAGAAAGGTATATATGGAAAAGAATATACACAAGACAACACGTTAATAGACAGGCGTTTTATAAACTGGTGAGTATATATACAGACAGCAATATATAAAGGGTAGCACGTTAATACATAACCAGTTGGATATATATACAGACAGAATTATATAAAATATATCACGTTAATAGATACACAGATAGAAATGTATATAGACAGGAATATATAAAAATATATGTAAAAACGGCTGGTTTGGGTTGAGAATTTTTTTTTTTTTTTATGCAGAGGAGCGAACAACGTTTCGACCTTCTTCGGTCATCGTCAGGTTCACAAAGAAAGAAAGAGGTAACTGATCGATAGCTGACTACATGTTTGAAGGGGATTGTGTAACCGAGTGTAGGAATGTAGAGGGCGTGCTTAGATGTTGCATATTTTTATTAATGTAGGTATAAAGGTGCTCCTTTGTATTGGTTTATTTTGAACTTGAGCTGTTGTATAAGTAAGGCTTCTTTAATTTTGCGTTTGTTTATATTTGTTTCTTTATTTAGTATTTGAGTGTTTTCTATGGTTATGTTGTGTTTATTTGATTTGCAGTGTTCGAAAACGTGTGAAGGTGACTTTTTGTGTTTTTTGAATTTGGTTTCCATTTTTCTACTTGTTTCTCCATATATAGAAGTCGTGGCAGTTATCACATTGTATTTTATAAATAATGTTGGAGTGGTGTTTGTCAGTGTAGTCTTTACACAGTATAGAGCTGAGTTTTGAACCTGGTTTTTGAATAAATTTGGTATTAACTGGAATGTCATTTTGTTACTAGTTTTTGCCAAATGTTGGTTATTTTTCTGCTGATGTCGGGAATATATGATATGCAGCAGCACACGGTTTCGTGACTTTTTAATTCGTGGGATATATTTACTTTTATTACTTGATTTTGCTTTCTGTCTAAATGTGTGCGTATAATTTTTTTCTACGGTTTGTGGAGGAAACTTATTGATGTTGATGAAGTATTGTTTAATTTTGTCTAAATCATCATTAATTTTATCTGGTGAGCATAGTTTTATGGCTGTGTTTATTTGGTTTCTTAGTATGTTGAGATTTTGTTTTGTTTCATTTGCTAAGTCCCAAGAAATGTATAGTTCAGTATGGGTGATTTTTCGGTGGATTTCTGTTTTGAATTGTGTGTCGGTTCTTGTAATTTTGAGGCTAAGAAATATTTGATTACTTTCTTCCTGTTCACATGTGACGTTAATGTTGGGATGTATAGAGTTAATGTGATTGAAAAAATTAAGTGTGTATTCAGTAGATGTGAATCGTATCGTTTACATATCTGTACCAGTACAGTGGTGGATATAATGCTGTGTTAATTGCTTGTGTTTCAACTTGTGTCATAAAAATATTAGCTGGAACTGGTGATACTGGGTGGCCCATGCTTAGGTCATTTGTTTGTATATAGTTGTGGTTGTTGAACATGAAGTTTATTTTCATCGTGGTGAATTCTATGAGGGTTGCTAATTGGTTGCTGGGAATGTCTATTGATGGGTTAGGATCTCGGATGTAGAGTTCCAAGGCTACCTTGCAGGCTTCGTTAAAGAATAGACTTCAGGCGAGAAGGTGAGGTGGATATGTCTAAAGATTTATAGATATAAACAATAAAATATTATAGATATATACATCAGATAGATACATGGCTATGTAGACAGGTAGAAATATACACGGTAATATACAGACAATACTTCAACATGTGGCCACGTAAACAGACAGGATAACACATTGCTAGATAAAAAAACATTTGGTAAATAACAGTTGCACAAACGACAGTACAATTATGAAGGTAAGATACTGTTCTCAAATAACATCCCGAGCTATTATACTGTACAACAATTTTTTTCTGAAAAGTTTTGCTGATTGTGACAGGTACCTGGTGGGTGTGCACAAATATAGTTTTGGTTTTGCTTCATTACGTAGGAACTCTGAGAAATAGACAGTTAACTGTTTACTGGCAATAACGTATTTAATTGCGTTTATGTTTCTAATACGTTATTAAGTTTAACATCATTAAAAGTGTTTTGCTCCTGATTTTTGTTTGTATTCAATGTCCGGTGCATCACGTTGCAGTATCCAACAGTAGTCCGTAAACATCGACGGATTCATTCCATTTGCCCTGATATCGTTTTTCCATTGTAGCAAAACTGAAGATTTCAATGAAACGGTACGTGATGGGCAAATTTGGATGTGATTTTCGTGATCAGCAGGAACACCCAATAGTGTTCAAGAAGCAAAAACTTTGTTGTGCAGTGTTATTTTTAGTAATATATAGAAAACTATTAGTTTGTTATAATCTGAAAACAAGCCGAAATAAAAATACACTAAAATAATAAGCAAAAACGCTGTACTAATGTAAAGATCCCAGGGTACAAGTTATAATGTAAGATATAAAATGTACCCTAGGTTTTGGAGGTGACTGCAGAAGTAGAATCCATTTTGCGGTTGGGACACACCATCTATTAGCCTTAACCTCCATTCGCCAGTCTTACATAAAAATATGAAATAAAGTAGTTGCAGTAAATATAGAAATTAAGAAAGCGAGATCTCCCACATCTATACCGCCTCTTACTGCCTGCAAACAGTTGTGAGAAGGTGATTGCTCTCCTAAGTAAAGAAGAAAAAAAAATGATTGAAAAATATAAAAAATAAAATACTACAATTTGGGAGTAAGTTAAAACTCACCCCTTGAAATTAGCATTCCAGTCCCCATTACGGTAGAAAGGCAGTAATTGGTAACCCAGTAAATGAATTATATTAGTATGAAGAGTCTCACCCAATTATCTAAATAAACTAGTATAGCACCCAACCATCACCCATTTATTAAGTCTACTGTGACTATCATGCTCTAAACAAGCCTTTATATGCGGCAAGGTGTACATCCGCCTAAAGTAGTGCCGCATATAATGGCTTGTAACCGAAGAACAAATAACACCAATAACTACCCTTCATGCAATGATGAGTTCCCGAAAATCTATTTTTTGCTAGACCAGTAAAATATTCGTGTTGAAACTAAGAAAGACAAAACTGATACTTTCTCAAAGAATAAGAACTGTTATCGAAGTAAAGATTTTCCTACATTTAATATCTAAAGGAGAAATTTATAACACTTTATTAATTCATGGTGATATACTTTACTTATAACTAGTCGCAGAAGGAGAGCTTTAGGCCCCTGAGAAGACTACCAGAGAGTTTAAGGTCTTCTCTCTAACTGTGATAATAAACAGTCGCTTCTTATAGGAGGAGCTTTAGGCTTCTGAGAAGACTATAACAGAATCTAAGGTCTTGCTTCTTCTCACTTTGATAACAAACAGTCACTCTTCGTAGGAAGAGCTTTAGGCTCCTGAGAATACCACCACAGAGTTTGTGGTCTGCCTTTTCTTCACTCTGATAATAGATAGGTCCTTCCTTACAACAAAAGAAATATGGGGCCCTGAAAAGATTTTGATAGATTCTGAGAACTATGCCTCCCGCTAGTACAGCGGTATGTCTTTGGATTTACAACGTTAAAATCAGGGGTTCAGTCCTCCTCGGTGGGATCAGCAGATAGCCCGGTATGGCTTTGCTATAAGAAAAACACACACTCTGAGAATTGTACTTTATGACTGTGACAGTAAATTTGTTTTTGATTTATATTTGAGAAGATTGTAATACACATCTCGAAACACTGTTTAGCAACACACGAAACTCGAAAACATCAGTTCAACAAGAGAATCTAGATTAAGGTAATTCTGAATTCATTATACATATAAACAAAAGGATAGTATTATCTAGCGCGCTCACACATAAATATTATCTCAATATAATAAATGTATTACTAGTTTTAGTCAGCAATTATAACAGCAGGAAGGGGTATACTTTGTCACACAAGGATAAGTATTTTTCGCCAATGATAGTAAAGGCGGATAGACAAAGTAGCGGATTTTGTCATCCTATTGACGAAAGATACTAACATTAGAGGAGTTGCCCGCCATGTTTAATGTTTCTTACCTAAATCAAACAAACGCAAACTTACGCGGACTCTAGCGTTATGAAACAAAGTTTAAATTCACTATTCCGAAACAACACCAAGGTTATGTGGATACCAGTTTCAAATATTGAAGTAAAGAGGACACGTGAACGTATCGAAACTTGTACGCATACATGTTTGGTGATGTTCCTCTTTAGTGGATCTAAATCATATTTTAGGTTATTTACATGGTATTGTGTACTTAGCCACTATTAGCTTAGCGTTGCTAGTCGGTGTTTTTATCGCTAGATCTAACGTTTCTAATACTTGTCAAATAAGGTATTGATATAGTTTACATATTTTACTTTCGTGAATTGATAAGTAGGAAGTTGGCAGCTTTTTTATAGTGGAAGATGAAAGAGAGAAAGAGGTATTTGATAGTTAATGTTTAAGTTTGTTTTGTTTTTTACATTTCCCATCCACTACAGCTCCTCTATCTGTATATTTATCCAAGCCAGAAAGGCTTACTTAATGGGGTAATCGTGTTATGAGCTTTCGTCATATTCCTCGGGCTTTTCTGATGCGCAAACTAAAGTGTAGAAGTAACTATAATCTTATTACAAGTACTAATGAGCTATAACTTAGTTTTATTCTTAATGTTAACAAATTATGTATGCAAAGTAAACTTACTATTATTGTAATGTTAACAAATTACGAATGCAAAGTAATCCTCTTTTTATTGTTAATATAAGTTATATATTAAAACTAAGTTTACTTTTATTGTTAATGTTAATACGATATTAATTTTGGAAGGTAAGTTTACTTTTTTTTTCAAATATTACCTTACAAAGTTATCAATCGCGCAACAAGACTTTCTGAGGGTTTATCTGTGGGAATTGAGTTCAAGCCAGATCTAAGCCAATGATTCTTGCGCATGATGTTAATATAAAGAACCAATTTCTCATTTCCTGTAACAACCCGTTAAAGGCATAGTTCTTTCTCATGTCTGGTTATCAATGAATTGTACACTGCTATGCATTGGTTTTGTTGTCACATAGCAACTCGTGTGGAACAAACTTATGGTCTACTGACCTTCCCAATCTGTTTAAGAAGTTTTTGAACGATAGACCAAGAATTATTAAGTTATTATAACAACTGTTTGACGGTTTGACAGGAATCTGACTCAACCTCTGACCTCAGGTCTTGGTCCAAATCTAGTGATCTTCCTGAACAATGGTAACCTGAGGAGATCAAAAATCACCTGCTCTATATTTCCTGAAGAACCGCTAGTATTTACGAACACTCAAAGCATCTTTATGAACCCTATAAATGTTTTTAATTGTCTGCGTTGCTTTGTTACCTTTATGAAACTCGTACGGCATGCAATGTCGAATTTGATTAACTTCAGGAATTTAGTTTGTTTGTTTTTTCTGGTCAGAGAAAAACTAGTTCTGTTAACAGACAATTGGTTAACAAGAAGGGTTTTCTTGGCTGCTAAATTAAATTAAGTTAATTAAAAACGTTTAAATTAAAGGCAACAAAAATGAAAATACTTCCTGGTACCCCTAATATGTAGAAAACTGCGATGCATCGAATAGCACAGGCCGTTCATTACATACCAAAATATAATGTCGTTCAGCTGCCTCAAATGACACGCCACGTCATAATTGTGTTTATAATTTACTTCAAAAGGTATAATGCATGAAAAGATAACTTAAAATTTAAATTAATAAATGAGAGGCTGGTGATTTATGTCAGCTTTTTGGGCCTAATCCATATTAAATAAAAATATCCGAAATTTTAAAGTAGGATATGGTACTATGGACGATAGGTTTGGTTTGTTTCAAATTTCGCGCAAAGCTACACGACGGTTATCTGCTCTAGCCGTCCCTAATTTAGCAGCATAAGACTAGAAGGAAGGCATCTAGTCATCACCACCCACCACCAACTCTTGGACTACCCATTTACCAACGAATAGTGGGATTGATCGTCACATTATAACGCCTCCACGGGTGAACGGGCGACATGTTTGGTGTGACAGGGATTCGAATCCGCGTCCCTTGGATTACGAGTTGAGTGCCTTAACCACCGTGGAGGCGTTATAATGTTACGATCAATCCCACTATTCGTTGGTAAACGAGTAGCCCAAGAGTTGGTGGTGATGACTAAATGCCTTTCTTCTCGTCTTACACTGCTAAATTAGGGACGGTGAGCGCAGATAATCCTCGTGTAATTTTGCGCGAAATTCAAAACAAACCAAACCAATCTTTAATTATTGATCCTACACACGTAAAGAGAAGTATACCTGTCTTATGATTGACCGTCATTAACCTTATTTTTGTTACTTCTATTCTTGTTATCTATTATAATAATACTTATTTTTTGTTTGTCCTGAAAATACGCACTCAATCCATTTTACCGGCTGTATACAAAAGGCGGACATAAATACACTTTAGTAGACATTGTATGCAACATATTAAAATATTAAAGTTGTTTAAAAGTTCTAACATTAGATCGTAGAATAATATTAAAACTTTCTTTACTGACAGCATTAAATACAGTGGGGTTTAGCCCTAACTGAACTAAAAAAAACATACAAGTTAAATTAATACTGTATCTCTTTAGCGAATACAGGCCATGCTAATAAAGACGTAACTAATGTTAGGCCTGAGAAAAGTGGACTTGCAGAAAGTTTTAGTGTCTGCGATTAGAATTCTTTTGTATTATTCTAGGAAACCTATATTTAAAAAGTAGTGTTGCAATGAAAATACTAATTTGACCTTAAATGTTTAGCAGGTCTCTGCTAGTAAATAAATATATTCATGAAAGAAAGTGTTTGGGAGATATTTGTTGTTGTTTTTTTTATTTGTTGTTAAACACAGATATGCACATTAGACGATCTGTGCACTGCTTAATGAGGGTATCGAAATCCGGTTTCCAGCAGTATAAGTTCAAAGGCAAACCTCTGCACCACTGGGGAGGCTGAAATTATTTGGAACTTGATAGCTGCAAATAACAAACAAAGGTTCGAACATGTGTAGTATTTCGGTTTGATGCACGAGATATGTTTCTGAACAGCATGTTTTCTTCGCTCTACTTGCGATATAGAAAGGATATTTATAAGTGCAGCTAGAGACAAAAGGTCATCATCAAACGTGCTGACTCTAAAATATGTTCATAGACTGATTGTGTTCTGTTGAAGTAATTATAACTCTTAATTAACGCCAGTGTCTTACTTATTTCAACAAACCCCTTGCACACTCATAAAATCACTACCAACAAAATTAAATATAAGCTATCATATCAATATCATTATAAATTAAAGATAAAATTCAACGAACGTTTTGTAAATCTATGAAATCATCACAATTATAAATTGAAGATAAGTGCTGTCAATTCTCGTGCTAATCCCATAAAATTCATAAACAAAAGCAAGGGTCACGAAAGCTCTTGCAAACCCATCAAATCATTATTATGACACGCCATAAAACAAAGACAATAGCTGAGTCTAGTCCTGTCGAAACCGTGTGTAGGAAAATGCTCGAAACGTTTCCTACCATGTCGTTTGTTGTTAAATTTCGCGCAGAGCAAAACGAGAGTTATCCCCACTAGCAGTCCCAAATTTTAATGTGAAGACAAAAAGTAGCTAGCTAGTCAACTTGTGGATTACTTCAATCGAATAAAAGGATTTGGCTGTCATTCCTATAACGCATCCATGTTTCAAAGTGCGGAACGCGATTTTTTGTTTTTTACAGTAACGAGCTGTGAACCTCGAATCCGCAGTCTCACACGCTAACTACGCATTCGTCCCAGCCTCTCATAAAAGATAATTCTAGCCAATTGGTAAGTTATAATTTGTACTTTTCTGTGTCTAAATATTTATATTTATCTTAATATACATGTATCATTACTTACGCATTAATTAAAATCAACTCTTTACAACTTCATAACACAGCGATACAGAACTACTGAAGTTTATTGTGTTCATTGCTGACTTTTATTGTGTATGAAACTATGCATTTCCAATTTTGTATGAGCACTCTAAAATCTGTATTAAAACGTAATATTCTAGGATCGTCTAAATAACTATTACTGGCAATGCTACTGTAGCATGTTTACATGCTTTGAAATTTAATGAAACATGAGATTCTTTGAAATAGAACACTAAAGATTACTATAGTTCTGATACATTATATGGGAACACAACATTACACAAAGTTGTACGTCATTTCGTTTCTCTGTGATTTTCCGTCAAGTTCTGTTGAATACGTTCAGAAAATTCACTCAAAATAAGAACTAGTCAAGGCGACGACTTTTGAATAGTAAATCAGATAGTCAAGCGGTGCCAAAAAAGACTCTCCAAGTAGTCGCTAAAATCGATGACTATCTGATGTGACTATTAAATATTAGTCATTTTTACTATTGTGTAGTCGGGAAATAGTCAGATAATGGTGGCAAGGATACCTGGCAGGTAATAAATTTGACTGCACTATGATAGTCGTTATGACTTTCGTTAGGTAGTCATTCTGACCAATGCTGACCAGCTGACAATAGTCTCACTGCCTACCTGCAAACCACTACAGAGTAGTCATGACATAATCAGTGTGACCCTATTCGTCCAAGGAGCGGTTGTCATTATGATCATCCATTAACAACGGACTGTTGTCATTATGACTATCCAACGACCATTGAAGATAAGTCATGTTGAACCGGCCAGGACCATCTCTGCAATGTCACTGTAAGGCAAAGAGACTATCTTTAGTCAGTTGTGGTCAGCAGAACCGTCACTGAGCAGTCAACCCCGCAGCCATCTGATGATTCAACCTAAGTCCCAGTAACCAGCTACCATCCTGAAAAAATATAAAATGCATTTTAGCAGCATCATTTTTATTCTAAACTGAACAAGTGTAGATCAATATACATGTACCAAAATAAAATTCAAAATGCAGCAACAATTTGAAAATAAACAACTGAACTTTACACTTGGTTATTGAAAATTCACTCTGGATCAAATACAAGTTACTATTACTAGATCTAATATAACCTTATGGCTTTGAACACTTTCCTCTTCCCTTACCTTTGGATGTTTTCAGATATTTCCCCGCTGCTATGTTTTTTGACATTCAAGAGATCAAGCAACTGAAGAACACATCTGTCTGCATCTTTTTCAGATTTGGTAATTTTCCTGGACTCAGAGCTTCAGAACAACCCTTTCAACAAAGTTGAAAGTTTTCTTGAGTTTTGTTGGAAATGCAAAGTTGATGATATAAAAACTCCCTATATACATAGTGAATGCTTCCACAAAATCTTCAATGGCACAAATATCAATGCCATCAACATATAGTTTGAATTTCTGATCACAAAACTGAGAAACCGAACCACATTGAATGTATATACCACTCTCAGCAGATTCCCTAACTTCAGTTCCCACCATGATACTTTCACTTTCTTTCAGAAGAAAAGGGATACCAAGAATGGCAATACTAGATGTAACATCAGGCATGTGTAAGGACTGTTTCATAAGAAATGCTAGCAATGGATTATTTTCTGGTGATATGTTTCTGTCCTGCAGGTGAGAATTTACTGAGTCCTTATATTGAGAGACAAAGTTGGATATTCCTTTTTCTGCATCATTTCCTAGCCGCTTAAATTCATTCAATAGCTGTGCTGGTGGTGCCACAAGGAAAGGATAATGCTCTACAAGTTCATTAACAGGAGTGTTGTCAATGACCAGTTTCATACGATCATGCGGAGTTTTGTCCATAAGAAAGTCCACTTTACAAAGATCACCCTTTTTTTCTGCAATGCAGACGAGTTTTCATCCATTCCTTGTATTTTTCGGTGGAAGTTTTATCCTCCCCAACTGGCTTTTCACACAAGTATTGCTTTAATCCATATAGCCTCTGTTCTGAGATGTGGATTGGAAATGGGGTTTCATCTGTTGCAGTTTTCGTCTTTTTCTTTCTTTCTTGGACTATAGACAATGATGAATCCTTCCGCTTTCTATTATTCTGGAATTTCTGACGAAGCCTTATCCTCCACAGCTCCTCCAATTAGAATTGACAGAATTAGTTCTATTGAGAATGAATAACAAAACTGCCCTGGTATAACTATAATTATTTCAAACATTATTTCTTTTAAACCACTTTTGGCATTTTGAGGTTTAATCTGAGAAACTGTAAGTCATACACATACTTGTTAATAAATCAGTTGTACGAGTTCGTCTTGACAATGTATTCTCTTTAGCATCAAATTAGTTGAGTTTCATTAGTTGAGTCACGTTACGTCGTATGCAAACAAAACAAATATTCCAAAGTATCAAAATAGCATTTTCCACAGCCCCTCCTTGGTAGATTTTGTACTTGTGTGCATTTTAAAAAATATACAACTTCCCACAAAATTTTCACTAATTTCTTCACTAATATTATGCAACACAAAAAATGCCATTTAATATATTTTGTAACTAATGAACATATTTTTTGCAGAATACATTTACACCCTTACAAGTGGTGATATGGTGATTCCTGTTATGCACTTTAGGACGAATTTTATTGAGCTCATTGGCTTTTGGACTCAAAGTCAAATGTATAGAATAAAGAATATATTTGTGATGAAAATATATTTCACAACAAACATTACATAATGCGCATGTAGATAGTACTTTAGGAACACCTTGGGGTATTAGATTTGGGGCATTTGACAGCTGAGGGTAGCGCTTAAATATTTCATCCACTACTTAGTCATACTGCCTTGAAGTGGGATATCTGGAAAATAGAGGTTGGGCAGGCTATCAAGTACAGATGAAGACATCTGAAGAGATATAATTACACATTTGTAATCAGAAATGATACACAAAACAAACAAACAAACAAAGAAACAATAATTTAATGCATGGGAAAATATTGGAAACGTCTGATTGTTCTGCCATGTTTAACTCCAAAGTTTACCAAACTTTACAGTGTCTATTAATAAATATTATGCAACACATGCATCCAAATGTCACGGGTTTTCATTCTGGAACGTAAAGTGTATCATTTATTTAACTAAATTTAATGTTAAATTTCAACAATAATTTGTTTGTGTTTGTTTGTTTTGGAATTTCGCACAAAGCTACACGAGGGCTATCTGTGCTAGCCGTCCCTAATTTAGCAGTGTAAGACTAGAGGAAAGGCAGCTAGTCATCACCACCCACCGCCAACTCTTGGGCTACTCTTTTACCAACGAATAGTGGGATTGACCGTCACATTATACACCCCCACGGCTGGGAGGGCGAGCATGTTTAGCGCGACGCGGGCGCGAACCCGCGACCCTCGAATTACGAGTCGCACGCCTTACGGGCTTGGCCATGCCAGGCCATTCAACAATAATAACTAGCAAATGTCGGTCGCTCGCAAACCGACGGCGTATCTTTGGACTTTCCCTCAATCTAGCAAATAAAAACGTACTTCAAAATGCAAATTCTTGCCACAATCCCCCACCCTGGGTGGTCAAAAACATTCACTGGCCAGACCTCAACCTAACTAACATATTCACCAAATTGGACAGAAATCCGAAATAAATTGTGGACTGTAGAGTGAACACAAAGAAATCTCTGCAGACACATGCTGATGCGTGATCCATGGTATTCCCCGATTTTCGTAAGGGTATACAATTTTTATTATTTTAATTACACAACTCGGTTGCTCATGTCTCGATGCAATATCCCCCGGATCCTACATTTCTCTTATCGGTATGGATTATGGGAGTGACCTAAAGTCTGAGAAAGTTCCCTGGGAGCAAAGAAGTGAGAGTGGTTGGCGTAATATTTTGCAGGATCACGGGCCTTCTATTCGTAGTGTACGGCCTGACGCTGGCTCCTATCTCGCACCATTCGATTTCAAAGTAGAGTTTAAAAAGGTAAATACATTTCGTACCTAAAGAGATTTTCAGATAGTTTGTAATATTAAATTAAAGAAACACACATTAAACGCAATATATGTTTCACTTTTTCGCCGTTTTTATACGATTTGTCTTGCCGTCCCCATTTGTAACTACATTGTTGGCTGTGTTAGTGGATCCCGCCATAATACACACATCGCATAAAGTGTGTACGCTTTAGAATGTGTAGCTCTGCTGATTTATTAAAAATAAGGATTTATCATTTACGTATTATCGTATGTCATCTTTCATTATCAAAGGTCTATAAAATAATAACAGACGAGGTCCCTTTAAATGAGTATACAACTTTCATCTGTGTAACGGTAGCCGTAACAAATATTTTTAGCAGCGGTGGAGTTGGCGCTAAATTTAACAGAGCAGCAACATGGATCATTGCGGACTTTTGATTCTACCACAGGATATGCATTCAAGATACCAAATATGTGTATTTGTGATGTCAAGACTGGGAAATGTTTTCGATTTCATACTTGCTTCAAAGCATTACCTAAATATAAATATTCCTACTCTACTACTACTAGACTACAGTAGTACAGACCTACACAATGTAACGGGCAACATTCCTTGTTTACACATAACGAGTTGTACAAAAAAATACGGATAGATTCACTTCAGTTAATCTAGAAAGTTAAACATTCGTATTCTTATATTGTTTTATTGAAACATAGTATAGGAAAATAAGACATAAACGATTAATATTTACCTGGATTTCTTCTTTCCGTCATCTGCACGGTTGGATGGCAATTGTGCAATGTCAGTACAAGTTTCGGTTATTACAAATTCTATAAACGTCATATGTAATTCTCCAATGTGCGATAAAATATTGCTGTGTGTGATTTCTCCACCCCGCCCCCCTTTGGGTTTATAGTGTCATCCCTACCTTCGGCTGCCGCTAAGGAGTGGATCGTGCCGTCTTCACTCCCCTCCTGTGTATGTATTGTTGTATGTGAGCCCCTAAATCCCCCTCGACCACCTTGAGGAATGATCAACCTCTCTCCACAAATAACACCTACAGCCCTCGTTGCACAAGGAACTGTAGCCTTCAGATAAACTCGACCTGGTACACCCATCTGGAAAAGAGATAGTCTCGCTCGCGCCTAATGTAGCTGCTTTCCATTTGTACTCGATTTGCGCTCGGACCACTAGACGAATCGGATGCATTTCCCGGTCGTGTAGTGTCAGCGCGAGTGTTAACCACGTGGGAAAAGTTTATTTCAGTCGTAACTTAGATCGTTGTGGATTGAAATAATAAATGTATTGATTATTGTATTTCATGTTCGAATATTCCAACACATGCACACAACAATATAAAAACACAATTGCCAAATAAAACAGTGAAAAAAATAGTCGTGATCGATAAATAAGATTTATTTAGGTAGGATTTATTTTGTGTGAAAGAAATTTATTCCCCCGTCCCAAATAAAAGTAAATACATAAATTCTTGCAAAGTTTAGTCCTGGTCACGTTTCAATAGTTGTATTTATAGAACAAAATACATGTTTACAGTCATCTGCTTGAACTGCGCCTTAAAGCTATAAGAAACATCTAGAGTGTCAATTCATGAGTTAATGCTGACTATGGTGTTGGTCTTCCTGACCACAAAGTAGTCCTGAAGACCAGCATAGCACTGCTACTATGAAGTAGTCAGGGTGACTGGGAAGTGGTCAAACAAACTGGGACATGGTCATTCGGACTGGGAAGTAGTCAAACTGACTAATTGCTTAAATTGACAGAGTCACTCAAACTGACAAGTAATAGATCATTGTTACTACTTAATAGTCAATTTAATATCCACGACTACAAATTGTTATTCATTTTGCTTATTGATACATTTTATATAGTTAATTTGACAGCGACCACGATATCTCTAAAGCAGAAAATAGACGTGACTATGCCCTGGTAGTCGAAATGAACAACTTTTATTTAGATGGTTACATTAGCGGTTTTTTAACCATCAACTCTTCTAGTCGGTAATTTTTTGTACGTTTCGGTACACGATTCTCTTTTTATTCAGATTAATAATAAATAGACAACTATTTTGCTTGCAGTCATTATGCAAGTTCTGAAAGACTTGGCGTGTTTAAATTCACTATTTTGATTTTAAAGAAACAACTACGTGAAGACAGCTAAATGTGTAGGGTTATTTGTCGTATATAATTTAGAAGTGTTATATATTTGGTCTATAAATTCTGACATTTATTTTTTTTTCCTGTCGGAATACATACACGACTCAGACAACAAAGCATCTAGTAGACGGAAAGCTCATACTAACAACAACATCGATTTGAAGTTAAAATATTCTATTATTCTGTGAAAATAATACAAGTGCAATCACAACCGTATCAGTAGGGGGTTTATTTTCACACTTTTGCTTGGTGCTATTTTTTAGCATAAATTCGTTGTAATTGCTGCCATTATAAAGTACGCTATTTAAGAGCTGTCAGTATGAAATATGATATTTACAAGCTGTCATTATAAAATATGATATAGAATAGTTGTCGTTATGAAGTACGCTATTTAATAGCTGTCATTATGAAGCATGATATTTACTAGCTGTCATTATAAAATATGATATAGAATAGTTGTCGTTATGAATTATGCTATTTAATAACTGTCAGTATGAAGTATGGTATGTTTCGAATAAACTGTAATGGTTTGAAATTCTGTTATGATTACATTTTGCAATTTGTCTTTTTTCTCGTGCGACTTTCACTTTATTGTTACAAAAATGGAAGTTAAATGTATGTAACTTACAACCTTAATTATTCTTAAGCCTAAATGTTATCATTTTCAATATATTACAAAAAATACTTTTCTCTTCAGAACCTATTGTAAAAATAAGTACTTGTATCAAAATCTTAAGAAAGCTGTTGTGATGCATGTTCAACATCGTGAACGGAATTAAATTATAGCAGTGAACAATTCTCATAAGTTCTGTGCAGCAACCAAGAGATAAATAATTTTGGTACATTACCAATATTTTGCAGTTATCTTGACTCTGAGTCTATATAGTTAAATACATTCCTAATATTGTGCGCTTGTCCTGACAGTCTATATACTTGGATAAATTATTAATATTGCGCAATTGTCCTGCTTCTGGGTCTATGTAGTAGAATAAATTACTAATATTATGCACTTGTCCTGCCTATGGGTCTATATAGTTGGGTATACTACTTATTATTTATCTTTTGTATTTGTTCTGCCTTAGTTTGTTTAGCTACCTACAGTGCTAATATTGTGAAAGGATATTATTCATTATCCATTGCTAACGTTTAGGCACAAATTTGTTAAATGTTATAACATTCTCCAAATGAAAGAGCGTTTACGTCACGTGACATTAGCGTAAACTATTTATCTAGGCTCTGTGGTATCGCTATACCGAAAGTTATAACACTGCTTTATAGATTAAAACTGTCACTGTATATTTGAAAGAATCTGATTGGTTCTGTAAAGTGTAGGTATGTTCCGAATGATAGGGTTGCGATCCTAAAGCTAATGTTAGTTACTGTCGTCACTTTGTAACTTGTTGCGGTTTGTTGGTATGTACTGAAAAAAAAGCCACAATATTTAATAAAAAAAATATCATCGGTGTGACAAAAAAGGCATAGCTAAAAAAGGATTGAGCATGCTACTTAAATAAATGAAGTCAAAACTGGCGGTCAAACCAGAACTTACACTCATATTATTGGTAGGAATTTCACAGTAACTATTCATTCATTAGTTATCCTTTATTTGTTGTTTATCTGGCGCCATGATTGTGGGTAAAACAAACTACGTAACGTAGCTAATTAGTGGATGAATATTTGCTTTAAACTTCTTAACAGTGCTATGAGTGTAGCTACAGGTTTGATCACCAATGTTGATTTCAGTCCTTTACGCTGAGCGCTCAATCCTTGTCTTAGTCCTACCTTTTTAGCACACCAAAGGTGTTTTTATTAAGTCTTGTGGCATCGCTGGATATTTTAAACGCCTCAAATAATTGTGTGTAATAAGAAGTGCGATACAGTGAGATATAAGTACAGAAGTATGAAAATTGATTGTATAACAACGATGACTCAAGAGAAATATGTTGAGAAATTTTCTGCTTATGTTTACACTGTAACGAGCTGACGTAATCAAGGTCAATAAAAGGGTTATGTAAGCTACGGAGTCTGCATTAATGAAACAGAATCAAAAAGAATCTCTGACAGCTTGAAGTCGCTGCAGTATGGGTTAACGCTGCAGACGATTGATAATTATGGAGCTTAAAACTTCCTAAAAAACAAGCCAGCTGGCACTTGGATAAAGTATTGATAACGGTAATTTGAGTGTAGATGAAAGAGAAGAGGCTGACGATTCACTGTCTGTACCTGCGACAATGGACAAGCAGATTTGTTTTTGTTTTCAGCTGTTGCACACGATAGTAATAGAATTGAGCAATTAAGTATTGAACTACTTGTCGGTAGATGTGCACTCTATTTGGCAGATTGAAAATATACTAAGGAAAAATCGAATAAGAGCTCATGTAACGGCCGACAGGTCAGCTCTCTCCTGCAGAAAAGAATCTGTTTCCGGATTCTACATAAATTGTATTAGTCAATTCTACTACTTTAACACGACAACCACACTAATAAATCAATCAACGATTTCTCGTCTGAACTATTGGTAAGTATTTTAATGACATTATTCCTAAATATTAGTTATTATATTAAAGTGCTAGAGAATTAAGTAGCTGTTTATTAAAAATGATAATTGGAGTGAAAGAATTTAATCTATTTGAAGAAACGTATGTTGGATGTAAGCTTCAAATATAAGAAAAACTTAATTAAAAAAGTATTCTTTCAGTTTGTGTCTCACTCAGACCTCTTTGTTTTAACTGTAAATCTTCAACTTAGTGTCTATGTGTTCCATTTGCCCATTGCATCCTCACTTAAATAAATAACAGTATAAGAGGTAGTTTTAGTCGAAGCTCCAACAGCTAAGCTGAACCATCACTCGGTCTGTCTTCGTTATAGTCAAATATGTGATCAAGATCTCCGAGCCCATACGCCAAGTAGAAACCCGGAATTATTGGTTTTTACCTTTTGTTAACGAATTCAATCATTGTTCTTGTAATTTTTTACCGTTTATAAAGTTAAAAACGGAAAAAAAATTACTATAGTGAAGTCACATTTATATATTATAAAGACTAAACACACGTAAATGAAAAGGCTAATTAGAAATATAGACACCTGCATTTCAGGTTCATAAAAAATAGAGATTTAAACATTAATTGTTTGTTAGAATGTGGGTGACAAATGAATGCATGACATATGGATAGTTGAAAATGATACACATATGGATATATGAGAATTCATGAAAGAGAGAAATATAGAACTGTTTAGTAAGAGCGAGGTGTAGTCACAAATGCACACGAAGGGGTAAGGCGTAAATCGACGGAAACAAAAAACATATTATGCTATCTTTTAACGTTGAAATCTATGTGCATTTTATTTTTAGTAACAAATTAGAGTGAGTATAAATTAAAACATGTTAACATAAATTTTAAACAGCAAAACTTAAAACTTCTATGTAAATCATGATTATAACTATTTATTAGGTAAGAATTTGTTTGTTTGTTAGGAATTAAACACAAAGGGTAATCTGTGCTCTGCCCACCACGGGTATTGAAACCCGGTTTCAAGCAGTGTACCTCCGAAGACATGCCGCTGTGTTAGTCAGTATTTTTTCTTTAATCATGTAAGAAGTCTCTTGAACATTTTAAAAATTGGTTATAAGCATAAGCTATTAAAATTAATTTTACAATTATATATAAATTTGGTAACATAGTTTGCAGTGATATTTAGCTTGAGAAACTATTATTTAATATTTTATATTTCCATTACCTACAATATAATGCTTTAAGTCGAAATAAACCATTTATTCCAAAGTATTATGTAAACAAACACAGCTATAAAATCACAAATCAGAACGAACTGTATTTCCTCAAAACAGAAGAGGAAAATGCTGCTATTTTTATTTCACAAAATCTTCGTTTTACTATGAACTAAGTTCATAAAATATTTAGAAATATGGTAAGGTTACCATTTTCATTATCATTGTAAAACGTTTGACAAAGAAATAATCATTTTTTCGATTTGTTTTGATAATTTTTAAATAATATTCAATAAAGCTGACTAACCTAGAAGAGGTGATTAGGGTGCTCGACTCGTAATCTGAGGATCGGGAGTTCGAATCCCCGTCGCACCAAACATGCTCGTCCTTTCAGCCGTGAGTGCTTAATAATGTGACTATCAATCCCATTATTAATTGGTAAAAAAGTAGCCCAAGAGTTGGCGGTGGGTATTGATGGCTTGCTGCTTCTCCTATAGTCTTACACTGCTAAGTTAGGGACGGCTGACGCAGATATACCTCGAGTAGCTTTGCGCGAAATTAAAAAAAACAACCAAACCAATCATAAATACATTAACTTGGTCAAATTTTAATGTAAGTATGTATTTAGAATATTTACCAAGTGCAGTATTAGCAAAATTACTTGAAGAAAGAAAAATGAGTATATTTCGATTGTATATCAAATCTAACAGTGTGCATAAGAAATTGAAATAAGTGTATATTTAGATAAGAAAATTAGATACACATCAACGAATTACTTAATTATATATAAATTTGTATCTATTTCAATACAAGTATAACTAAGTATAACACAAACTATAATATCGTAATTTAAATGAGTTAATATTTCATTACTCGCCTAATATTCATAAACATATTACCTTTCGAAATTTAGATAAATGTTTATCTAGATCGTTCATATAATGTAAAATTGTAAAATTTTGTGCAGGAATTTAAATGCGAGTTAAAATAATTTAACAAACATAACATTATCAAATTATTGAAAGGAGTTAAAATTAATGTGTGCATAAGACTACATACGAAATAGTACATCGCCGTATAACCTCGAGAAATGAAGAGAAGCGTGTGTGTGTGCGTGCGATGTCTTATAGCAAAAAACCACATCAGTATATCTGCTGTGTCCACTGGGGGGGGGGGGGAGAGAAGTACCTAAGTAAAAATTATACTACATTTAGAATAAAGAAATATTTAGAAAAAATCCAAGTAAATTTATATTTACATCATATAACAAATTTAATATAAGAAAAATAGATCTTGAAATTAGAATAAATTCGTATTTTGTTCATTTAACAAATATAACTTGAAATTTTGAAACATAAATAAGTGCAAATTAAATCATGTATCTTAAAAAATTGATATATTTTGAGAAATAAAATGTGTATTTAAGCACATATAAAAATAAAAGTCATTTTATCTTGTACGATAAATTAAGTGTATTTTTAGATCATCAAACAAATTTATGTCATCATTCACTCGTTATATCTTAAACAGAAAAATATTAACTTTTCCTCCGGCATGGCCAAGCGTGTTAAAGCGTGCGTCTCGTAATCTGAGGGTCGCGGGTTCGTATCCCGGTCGCGCCAAACATGGTCGCCCTTTCAGCCGTGAGAGCGTTATAATGTGACGGTCAATCCTACTATTCTTTGGTAAAAGAGTAGCCCAAGAGTTGGCGGTGGGTGGTGATGACTAGCTGCCTTCCCTCTAGTCTTATACTGCTAAATTAGGGACGGCTAGCACAGATAGCCCTCGAGTAGCTTTGTGCGAAATTAAAAAAAAGCAATTAACTTTACCTTGAATAATTTAAATAAACAATTTATTCCATCAAAAAAGTTCCCCGTAAAGTTAGAAAAACATATTTAGATCATTTATCCAAATTAATAATGACTTTAAATTAACTAAAAGAATTAAAATAAGTTTGTGATTAGGTAGGTATATATAATATTCACGCACTAAATACATCATCAGAACACATTGAAAAATAAAAATAAATGAGTCATAAGATAATGTAGCAAATATAACACTATCGTAGTTGCTCAAGATATAATTAAATGAATGTTTCGACTGTGTACGAAGTATAACATCACTAGATTACCTCGAGAAATTTGAATAAGTAATTTTGGCCATTAATTACACATCATATTACCAAATTAACTCAATAATTTAAAGTAAATAGTTTAAGATCACGAACCAAATATATTAACTTTAAATTACCCCGAAAATTTTTAAATAAAACAATATTTAGATTATTTACAAAACGAAACATCATCAAATTACATCAGTAACTCTGAATAAGAGTGTATTTAACTCATGTACCAAAGAAAAAATGATTTTATATTGAGAATTTTAAACAATTGTATATTTAGAAAATCAGAGCAATACGTAGAACTAACTTATCTCGTTAACTGAAAATAAATGCATATGTAGAAAATTTACCATTTGCAACATCAAACATATCTCGAAAAGTCAAAATAAATATCTATCTAGGTCATGTAAGAAATATAGTACTATCATATAACTTCAACAAATTAAACCCCACGCAAGTACAGCGGTAAATCTACAGACGTGCCGCTCTAAAATCAGGTGTTCGATTCCCATCGGTGGGCTCAGCAGATAGCTCGATGTGGCTTTGTTATGAGAAAACACACACTCGAAAAATTAAAAGACGTTTTTATTTAGGATAATTTCTAAATAAAAAATCTCCGAAATTCTTTAACAACTTTAAAGTATGCATTTAGATGATTTATCAAGTATAACACAATTACATTTTCCCAGAAATAAAATAAAATAAAATAAATAAGTTTATAAGATTACATAGTCAATTCTACATCGTCATACGGCTTCTAGAAATAAAACTAAGTGTCTGATTAAATCATGTGCAAAATCGAACTTTTTTAACTCATACTTTAAAAAAATTTAAATAAAAATGTTCTTAATATAATAGGGCCTGACGAGGCCAGATGGTTAGGGTGCTCAACGCGCAATCTGAGGATCAAGTGTTCGAATCCCTGTCACACCAAACATGCTCGGCCTTTCAGCCGTAAAGACGTTATAATATGACGGTCAATCCCATTAAGTTAGCAGTGTAAGAGTAGAGGGAAAACAACTAGTCGTCATCACCCACCGCCAACTCTTGGGCTATTCTTTTTACAACGAATAGTGAAATTGACCTTCTCATTTTAATGCACCCATGACTGAAAGGATAAGTATGTTTAATGTGACGGGGATTCAAATCCGCAACCCTCAGATTACGAGCCGAACGCCTTAACCCACCTGGCCATGCCGGGCCCTATAAAATTCTTACTTTTTTTCAGTGGTTTCATATTATATATTTTTAAGGCTATGAGTAAACAAGTAATAGAAGGTGATTTGTAAACTTATTAGGAACTATATATTATTGTATCTCTGAAGGTAAGCTGTTTAGGGGTAGCTGGATATTACTGTATCTCTGTTCATTTATTGCTTGTTGAAGTTTCTCATTTTATATTTTCTTTAGTTTCTTCCTAGTACTTTGGCCCGGTATGGTTAGGCGGTTAGGGCGTTCGATTCGTAATTTGAGGGTTGCGGATTCGAATCCCCGTCACATTAAACATACTCATCCTTTCAGTCATGGGTGCATTAAAATGAGAAGGTCAATCTCACTATTCGTTGTAAAAAGAATAGCCCAAGAGTTGGCGGTGGGTGATGATGACTAGTTGTTTTCCCTCTACTCTTACACTGCTAAATTAGGGACGGCTAGCGCAGATATCCCTCGTGTAGTTTTGCGCAAAAATAAAAAAAAATACGAACATACAACCCTAGCACTTTGTTTCGGAGCTCTCGATTCATCCCGGACTAATATTATTGGCTCTGATCCATTAATTAATGCTATTTATATTGAGAAATTCTTCAAGTTTCAATCTACTTTCTTGCTTGGGTATGACAGCGATATTGACAAGCGACTAGTTTCCAAGAAATTATAATAGCCTCTGTTGTCTGGTGTTGAATTTGTAGAGGTGAAGACTTTGGTATAATATACTATAACAGTGGTCTTCCTATGAGCGTTTTGCTGTTGATCTAGTGTGTTTGACATTTTATAACCCTTTGAGGGCTTTTCTAGAATTGTGTATGTTATGGTTTTGCTTGAATGGCACTGGATGTAATTCGTACAATTTACGACTTTTGAAAATGTTTCTGTACGACTTTGCTCCTCATACAGATTAGTACAACTTAACGGAACTCAATACAAAACTACCCTGGTGTCAAACACTTATCTCAATCTATGCAGTCAAAGCTCTCGTTTACGTTTGATGAGTTTGAAACTTATGCTGAATATAAGTGCTAAGAAAACGTTCAGTGAAAGTGTGTACATTTGTGAATGTTTCGTTTTGAACAATTGAACAGATTATATCAAAACTAGCGACACTTATGATGTTCATAGTAACTTTGTTTTTTTATAAATAATTTGACTTTGTTAAGAATATTTAAATTCTGTTCAACTGAATACCTTCATAATTACCATCACTGTAAAGATCAAGTTACACCTGTTTTCTTAATGTTGTGTAAGCTAACAAATATTTTCATTTTATCAATGGCAAACCTACGATCTCTCGAATAATTTAGTTCTAAATTAATCATTCTCTCGCGAGGACCAATGAAAACATCGGATACTCTGCGTTTTCTCTTGGCATGACACAAACTAGAAACCACATATCTCGACATCTTAATATTATGTCCCTTTGTACTATATTCATGCACATAATACAGCATACATGAAATATTCATACACAATGTAATAAATACATGTCCAACATCACTCTGCGTCATACAATTATATATGGATTTATGAATACTTATGACACATGACAGATTGTATGGTAATTTTGGCAACCTAAATTTTATCTTCCGATAATTGTGCACAATAACCACGTAATATGTTAATGTACAACTTCCTAAGTGTTTCTATCCAGTCATCACAAAATGTATAATTGCAAGCAAGTTTCAGCCGAAACGAATTTTCAGTAAGAACTCCGCTTCAGCTTGAATGAATATTCTTCGGTTTCACTACACGTGCACTACTACATACTTGTAACACAAACTGAATACGTTAATCAATAGTAATGTCACGTATACTGTCATTGACAACCAGTACTCCTAGCATACGAACTATCAACCATATTACTCCAAAATCTATGGATTCGCGAACTCGCCATATCTGGTACCTTAGGAAGAATAAATACAGGCGAAATTGGCAAAACAAGTACTTTTAATTTGTGACTTATGTAACATTATTTGTTTCTAGTCAAGATCACAATCTTTTCACTGTAACTGTAGAAGCTATACAGAAAGCCTTTATATATATATTTGTTCTGTAAATTTTGAATTTGTTTTTGCTTACTCACAAGTTTGTTCAAGTTGATTCTCGTATAAACATCCTGCAATGTTCATCATTTAAATTAGTCTTAGGACTTAAAATAAGATAAGAACCAGTTTAGCCAGAACAGAGCCTTTGTGGGTCATGTACTAAAGTTCCAAATTTCATTTTTTCACTGTATTGCTGTAACATCTCGTCTTCTACAAGACAGCTTGATTCAACCATTGACCTCAAAATTCATGAGTACTAATGCAGGCCTCAACCACTAAATATCTTTGTTCACACTGTAACACACCTGCACTGGGAGGTAGACCAGGAATGACATTCACTATTAACTATATTTCTAAGCCAAGTGTCACAAATTTTGACAAACAACCAGTTGATTTTTCCAATGTTACATAATACCTGGTCATTACATAAGCCAGAAGCTCATCTCAGTCTGTTTAGTTGAAATTCACAAACTCTCAAAACATACAATTGATGATGTACATTAGTAAATCTACTAGATTATCAAACTGCAGATGGCACACCCAATACCTTGCACTACTTGACAAACAACTAGTTCCTTGTTCACTGTGGAGTTATCTAATTGTTCAAATCATGTTGCCTTCTATTCAGCCATCACATCAATGATATAATGTAATAATATCTCAATCAATAGATAGCTTCAGACTATTCAGCGAAGTAATTAATATGACTAGAAAGTAATATTTACTCTTTTCAGATTAGGAATCTCTTGGACCATGCACTGCAAAGGGTAACCTTTGCAGGAGTTTTTATTATTGTGGCAAATTTCTCTCAGTAATGCAAAATTATAGCACTTGGGCCATTTCTTAACATGTTGAACTCAATGCAATAAGAAAACACTGATTTTATACATTGATACTAGTATGATAAACACCGTGACTATTTTCACTTTCTACATCATATAAAGATGAATGAACCTCAAATCTAAACGTTTTGCATCTCCAGTTTCAGTACCACCACTATAACAGCATATCATTCTACTATTGTGTAAGTGTCACAGGTTATGTACATCTGTACCACATTTTAGACCTGTGATTGTGATGTTTCACTTGATGTAACTAGCATTTGTGCTAGATTTGGGTTGTTCATTTATTATTCCAGAAACTCCTAAACTTCCATTCACATTTCAGAAGTCTGTACACCACTGGAATCACTACTTCCAGTATGATTCCACAACATAAAATCCAAGAACCTGGATATTCAATAAATAGATAGGCTTTCATCAACTGGAGAAACAGTCATTTGTTACGTGCAACAAATTCATACTTTATTACTGTTGTTATCCAACATACACTCATCATTCAGTTTGATGAATTTCACAAGACATTTCAGTGACGCGTGGTCCACTTGAATAGTAGATTCTCTAACGAAGAGGGTAGAACTGTAGTGATTGAACTATATTACACCATAAAGCAGTTTTTGTGTGTATAGCATCTGTATTCACGAACCACCAACATGTATGCAACACATACCTACCTCATGATGGACTTGAAACAGGTTTGCTTTAGTTAATTACTGTTATCAATATCCAAGATGAATGAATAATATATTTCTTGTAATTTCTCTCTTAACTTCTTTTCTTTCTTTTTAAATTATTAATTTTATTTTTTTACTTTATTTTTATATTTTGTTCCTTTCTTCTTGATATTTTTAAATTTTTATTCTCATTTTACTTGTTTTTCTTCAAACATTTTTATAATTTTTCCTAAATTCCAGTTTTATTTAGAGTACATATCATCATGTTAATGGCCAGATTTGATTTTGTACTACGTTACCAAAACAGAAACATTTCTGAAACCCGTGTTGTTACATTCGTCTATTGTTTTCAAGTTCTGCTGAATTATTTAGTAAAAAAAAAGAGGGAGTGTAAAGTTCAGTCCACATAATGATAACGAAAGTGTTTTATTTCTTTGAATACAAGTTTTACAAGTAACTTTAATTAATTTTCGTTTATAGATATAAGTTTACAGTAGTCAGAATTAAATTTCACTTAATTGCTAACGTCTCTGGTATATTTAAGTCACGCTATCTTATGATTGTTTATTTCAATGTAAAACAATTCACAAGAATGCTAACAAATTCGCTAACTCAGTAATTAAGCAATCATAAACTGTTGTGTAACTTACGTTTTTTCGTAATTTTTATATAATTTCCCAAACTTTCAAAAAAGTTTCTATTTATTAAGCCAATCTCATCAAGTAACGTGAAAACTCCCTCTAGTGAAACAATAGCGCAAACATTTAAATTAAAGAAAACCAATAACACAACACACAACAAAGCAAATGCGCGTTGTGTGGGCTGTGGGGAGAATCACCACATTACACATTGTACAAAACAGAACCCCAAACCCAAATGCTGCAATTGTGGGGAAGAACACACGGCAAATTATAAAGGTTGCCAGAAATATAAATCCATAAAAACACACTTATACGAAATTAAAAATCCCAACATGAACAAGCCGCCACCACCACGAACAATTAAGGAACCCACACCTACCACTCCAGCACCACAAAGTACAACTACACAGACAAACACATACGCTGCAGTGGTTAAAAATTCATCATCCCGACAGGAAAAAACCATTACCAAGTGACGAGGAAATACCAAAACCACCTCAAAATACACAACCAACAACAATTGAAACAACATTGACATCTGCCATAACTTCCACCTTCTCGGAAATAATGGCAGAATATACAAATCCCACAAACACCAACAGTCTCACAGACATAATTGTTAAAATCATATTGAAAAACATACACAAGTTCTTGCCGCAAATTTTAACCTCCATCATAAACTCTACTAGACATGGATAACTTCACAGTTCTACACATCAATATCCAGGGTGCTCTTGCTTCCAAGAAACATGAGATTGAAGATACAACAAGCTCCATAAAACCTGATGTAATCATAATTAGTGAAACTCTTCTATATAACTACCATAGATTTAAATTAAACGGCTACTCTACTATTAGACATGACAGGAAGGATAATAGAGATCCAAACAGAGGTCTTTTATTATTGTATAAGACTGAACTTATAGTTCAGGAACTTACTATCCCTTCCAGTAATGAATCTATAGTTATTAATGTAAAACGCAAAATCAGACAGACGTTACTGTGGCGGGCATCTACTGCTCGCCTAGTACCGTGTTAGATGTAAATCTATTGAATATATTGTATAATAGCAACTGTAATCTTATTATTATCGGCGACCTAAACAGTAAACATATAGCATTCAACTGTCGTTGCTCAAACGCAAATGGCAAATTACTTTATCAATTTCTGGACGAATCAAACATGACTTTATTAAACGATGCAACACCGACACATATCTCGTACGCACATGGCACCAGTGAAATACTGGACCTATGCCTGTGTTCGTCAAATATGAGTCGCAAATTCGTAAATTTTCATGTTGGTCACGATATAGATAGTGACCACCTTCCAGTTTGGTGTATATTCAATCTCACCCCCACTTAAATAAAATCATAGTGAGAGACCAACTGAACTACAAAAGCTAATTGGCCAGTTTTCCAAACTATATTAAATGAAACCTTACCTCCAGAAGTACTACATATTGCCGCGGACGCATCAGATATAGATGCATACTGTCATATCATCTCTGAGTGTCTAAAACATGCAGCCAACAGTTCGATACCGAAACAAAACACTTCACAACAACTCATTCATGGCAACCACATAAAGATATAATACACTTAATTAAAACAGACGTATACTCCGCAGACAGTACATTCAAAATCGCAACCCCACACTTAAAACTCAGATAAACACAATAAGGAATAAAATACGAAACTTAATCAGACAACAGAAACAAGAAAACTGGGACACCTTCTGTTCCGATCTAAATCATAAAACTGATCCTAAACAATTCTGGACACATTTGAAAAGATTTACAAACACAGGAACAACAAACACAGTATATCCACCACTGGAACTGGATGGAGAAACAGCATACACTAACACAGAAAAAGCCGAGATATTTAAAAAACACCTAGAAAACACGTTCAAAACACATCATGAACCAGACATGAACAGATACTTTTATAATACAGTCACAAACTTTATTGACCAAAATAGAAGCATTTTACACCTAAATTTCCAGTCAACACTATTACACACCAAGAAAAAACAAAAGACTGGAGCACTCATCAACTGGTAAAACATATCACTGTTACAGAAGTAGTAACTGCTATTAAAAACACAAAAAACAAAGCTCCTGGAGAAGATGGTATTCAAGCTATCCTCCTAAAACAAGGCACTCAGAGATTATATGAACACCTAACAGCGTTATTTAATCTCTCACTATCAGCTGGATATATCCCCGTTTCTTGGAAGGAAGCAATAGTATTAATGTTCCAGAAAGAAGGAAAGCCAGCGAATAAACCAAACAACTACCCCGATTAGCTTAACCAGTTGTATTGGCAAAGTATTAGAGAGGATAATTAGTAATCGTCTGTCAGTTTACTTAGAAGAAAATTCAAAATTACCAGAAATTCAAAACGGATTTCGAAAACCGCCAAACTACAGACCACCTGATTCGACTTACAGAATCAATTACCGACAGCTTCAACAAAAAAGAATGCACTGTAGCTTGCTTTCTCGACATTGAGAAAGCATTTGACACAGTGTGGCATAACGGCTTAAGACATAGATTGCTTGAAATGGCATTACCCCAGGAAACTATTCGCTGGCTGTCCAACTTCCTGGATAACAGAATGTGTAAAGTAAATGTAAATGGGGCCCACTCAGGGTCCTTTTCACCCGAAGCAGGAGTCCCGCAGGAGGGGTTGTTAGCCCTATATTATTTATCATGTACGTGAGTAATATGCCTCTGTCGGACCTAAATTTAGGTTATGCATCACAGTTCGCTGACGATGTAGCAGTCTGGAAAAGTGCCCCACTCCGTCAATAGCAGCAACGAACCTACAACCAGTCCTAAATAACATCGAAGAATACTGCCAGAAATACAGAATCAAAATTAATATTCCAAAAACCCAAGTCATAGTATTCAGCAGACTGAATAAGCTGAAAAAAAGATCCACCAAAACTCTATATGAATGGATCACTTTTACTGACTGCTACTTCTGCTAAATTTCTAGGTCTAACCTATGACTCAAAATTAACGTGGCTACCACATATTAAAAATGTACTGATAAGAATCTGGAAAAGAGCAAACTATGCAAGAAGTCTTTCAGGTAAAATCCAAGGAACATCACCAGACAACATACTTAAAATCTACAAAACGTACATTAGACCAACAATAGAATATGCATCACCTGCCTGGATTAACATAGCACCCACACATGTACAGAAACTTCAACGTATACAAAATTCTGTACTAACTTCAGCATACAAAGTACCACGTAGCACCTCAACCACATTCATGCACAAGTATGCAAACATAGATACAATAGCTGAAAGACTCTTGCATAATTCTCTAAAATATTTCAATAAGAATTGGCACAAAAATGACTTAATGTGTGATCTCGACAGATATCACGTACATGATGTAAATGGTCCTAAATACCTCTCCCCTTTTAACATATATTTAAGAAATGTAACACAAGCTGGCCACTATCCACTAGACACTTAGTCCTTGTTTCTTTTTATTTTTATAATTATTATTTTCTTTTTTTAATCATTATTATTATTATTATTTTTTCTCTTCTCTTTTTGAATTATTATTCAAGTATTGAATAATAATAATTATTATTACTTTCTTTTCTGTGTGAGTGTTTGTGTTACAAGTAGTAGTAGCATTCTCTCAATCGAGAAAAAGGAGAAAAAATACAAAAAAAAATATATATATATGAAAATACAAAAAAAAAAAAAAATTAAATGGAAAAAAAAAAAAAAAAAAACTTCTTGTTCGTCCATGCATGGACTGAGCCCTGAAATGGACCTGAGTATGATGTTATACTTTTACTCTGGCCCAAAGCTTTAAAAAAAAAACAAAAAAAAAAAAAACCCTAAAGACAGACGCTATAATCGTTCGGGAGGGAGGAAGAGGTCAAATGTACCTGACCCTCCTGGGTATTTAACAACATCAATACCCAAATACCCACACAGTCACAGTCAAACACACAACAATATGTTGTGCTAGGTACAATGTAAGGTAGATGATATGCAATATTATTTGTAAAATTATGCATATAACAAGAGTGTTATTATAGATTATTCTATGCAGATTATACGTTGCATCATTAAACGCGTTATATAACTCACATACAGTCACACACAAAATCAATCACAAACCGTTTGCCCCACAGAAAATGATTCTATTGTTCGAGAGTTGTTTTCTTTCATTAATCGTTAACTAAATAATACAAAGTCCGGCTTACATAATGATGACAGAAACGTTTTATTTATTTAACCTCAAACCGTAAAAGGCTCAAACTTTTTTGTAGCTAATGTTCACCGACCGTCATAATCTTATCTTAAATTATTTTATTTGTGCGACATATTCTTGTATCTCTTGCACTTTTTCGTAAAAAAACAACAACTTTAAATTTACGAAACCAGAATAAGTAACTTTCTTTCTCACTAGCTGACAGTTACAAAGAAACTGATAAACAAACATGCTAACTCAGTAATCAGTCGTTTACTTTAATCTAGCTCATGTTTCATACGGTTCAAATTGTTCTAGAACTCTGGGGGAAAATTCCAGAAAAAAAAAAAAGTCACATGTTATCACGTGACATTAAATCTCTTCCTCACCAAACAGTAATACAATCGTCTAAATTTAAAACGCAATCTACAATAATAATAATTCCCACAATATAGTAAAGTAACTAAGCTTTTTTTTTTTATATATTATGTAGCTCTTCAGGTTATATGTTGTGTTATTCATTACGTGTTATACGTGCGTTAAACCTTTTGGCCATACGCTGCCTTCCTACGTTATATACACAGTATGTTGTTTTTACAATATCATGTAGTTTTGTAGGTTCTACGTTATACTATTTATTATTTGTTATATATAGACCATCCTCTAAGTCATACTATGCTACGTTTCAAACGCAGAAATCTGACGACACATGAGAAACCAATAGACCTGAAATTTGTAATAAAATTACGTTAACTGTAAATGCGTTTTTTCACACTCCTATTATTTTTTGCATCGCAGATTCAAATATCAAAAGAGGGGAAAATTAGCGTTTTTTTATATCTCCCACGAGTCACTGTCCAAAAGCCCTTCTATTCAATGTTATTCTTGTTATTGTTTTCTATATGCATGTCCAACAGGCCTTCTGTTCAATGTTATTCTTGTTACTTGTTTTCTGTATGTGTGTCCAATAGGCCTTCCGTTCTACGTTATTCTTGTTACTTGTTTTCTATATGCATGTCCAACAGGCCTTCCATTCTACGTTATTCTTGTTACTTGTTTTCTATATGCATGTCCAACAGGCCTTCCGTTCTACGTTATTCTTGTTACTTGTTTTCTGTATGTGTGTCCAATAGGCCTTCCGTTCTACGTTATTCTTGTTACTTGTTTTCTATATGCATGTCCAACAGGCCTTCCGTTTTACGTTATTCTTGTTACTTGTTTTCTATATGCATGTCCAACAGGCCTTCCGTTCTACGTTATTCTTGTTACTTGTTTTCTATATGCATGTCCAACAGGCCTTCCGTTCTACGTTATACTTGTTACTTGTTTTCTATGTGCATGTCCAACAGGCCTTCTGTTCTACGTTATTCTTGTTACTTGTTTTCTGTATGTGTGTCCAATAGGCCTTCCGTTCTACGTTATTCTTGTTACTTGTTTTCTATATGCATGTCCAACAGGCCTTCCGTTCTACGTTATTCTTGTTACTTGTTTTCTATATGCATGTCCAACAGGCCTTCTGTTCTACGTTATTCTTGTTACTTGTTTTCTATATGCATGTCCAACAGGCCTTCCGTTCTACGTTATTCTTTTTACTTGTTTTCTATATGTGTAGTATATTATTCTTTAAATATCTTTGTCAGTACCATGCGCAGTCTTAACCTCTCTGTGAATTCTATCTTTAATCACCTGTTTGCTATATGTTTTCCTCAGGTTTATTCGACTTTCACGGGTAAGAAATATTATTATTAGTTGCATGATACACAGGAGTTTCCAGTACACAGGTCAGTTTTCAGTGTTGATACCAATGTGTCACATTGAAAAATATTATGACATTAGAGTTGAAGAATAGAAAGAGAGATTACTTTATTACGTATGGGGCCCGGGTATGGCCAGGTGGTTAAGGCACCCGACTCGTAAACTCAGGGTCGCGGGTTCGAATTTCCGTCACACCAAACATGTTAGCCTGTTCAGCCGTAGGGGCGTTATAACGTTACTGTCAATTCCACTATTCGTTGGTGAAAGAGTAGCCCAAGAGTTGGCAGTGGGTGGTGATGACTAGCTGCCTTTTCTCTAGTCTTACACTGTTAAATTAGAAACTGCTAGCGCAGATAGCCCTCTTGTAGCTTTGCGTGAAATTCAAAAAACAGACAAACAACCAAACATATAAACAGTAAATACGCATGATAAGTGAACAGGTGAACTCAGCCAGAAAAATATGTAATTCAAATATTTGCAAGCTTCATAGGAATGTATGGTTTATAGCACGCAGCAATACGAGGGCTGAAATAAATTTTATAAACTTAATTATATTTTCCATGTAAACGACCTTGCTGACTTGAGAAACTTATATCACGCAGGGACACTATAGCTGTCATACTTGGCTATAATATGTATGTAAACTGGTATTTGTGTAAGGTTAAATGATTGACCGTGGTAATATTTTCATTTGTATTTATGTAGTATTTGCCCAAATTGTATGCTACATAAATTTTTAAGGAACGTAAATTGTAACATTTTTATTTGTATTTAATTGTAAATCCGAGGTACGCTTTCAATGGTAGTAGGCACGTGATAACTCGATCACGTAGCAACTGCTACCATAGTAACGAATGATTCTTTCAAAATCGTGATAACTTGATCTTGTAACCTTTGCTACTGCAGTAATTAATTATCCTCCTAGTACGTGATATCTGGACCCCGTAGCTTCTGTTACCACAGTAAGGATCGAACCTTCCACTACGTGATAACTCAATCCTGTAGCAACGGTTCCGTTTAAATTAAAAATAAAATATTAGAACATTGTGCAACTTACTGGCTTTTCATTCGTTTCTTCTGCAATAATATATTGTACTAATGATAAGTTGATTATTTTATTACAGTTGCTCATTGTTTGTAATTCCCGTATTTGTATCAGTTAATCATTAACATATTTTTCTAATATTGATAAAGCAATATTTTTTTAACATTTCGAGATTTATGTCAATTCTTAATATTTACTGAAAGCGATAAAACACACATAAAGCTTCAGTATGTCCTATCGCCTCGAATAATCTTTTCTTCAATCTAAGTAGCACGTGAGTTAAATAAAGTTTCTTTAGTCTAAGTAACAAGTTTCTGGACGATGAACTTAGTATTACATAATATCAGATGAATATCTGTAACAATGGTATTATAAAAAGCATATCTTCCTACAGCAAGAGACACTTATATAGTTATAGCTTCTTCTCAACGCTTCACACTGATACCTTTCTTTTTATATCTTCAGCCATTCCTTTTACGTATTAGTTTAATCTTAATATGTTGCTTGGTAAGGTGTATTCATTATGTCGTTAGACGTAAGTAGTTTTTGTTCTAAGCAGCAAATGCTTTACACACCTACAAATGAAAGAACAAGTTTTTGATATTTTTTAAAACTTTAGAATAGTGTTTTCCACACCAACAGTTAAAGAGGCGCTGGTTGTCTCTGGTTAGAACTCTGTATTTCGAAGCTTACGAGCTGGGTTTGAACCAGTGCAATTCCACACACACACACTATATATATACATATATTTGCATTTTAAGCTATGTGTACGTTTTTCTGACTGTCTACATTCCTTCTGCTCAGTAGTTCAAAATGAGGGATGGCGGTAGACAACCTTGGTATTTCTACTATTGACAGAAAATACCAACTTAAAGGTAACAGTTGAGTTCCTGAACGAGGTTCAATAATTTTAAAATGTGAAGTCTTATCACTTGTGGCTGTTCGTAAGAATTCTGTGAAGCTTTGTTACTTGTGGCTGTTTGTAAGAGTGTTGTAAAACTTTATTACTTGTGGTTGTTTCTAAGACTTTATTACTTGTGGACCTGGCATGGCCGAGCGCGTAAGGCGTGCGACTCGTAATCCGAGGGTCGCGGGTTCGCGCTCGCGTCGCGCTAAACATGCTCGCCCTCCCAGCCGTGGGGGTGTATAATGTGACGGTCAATCCCACTATTCGTTGGTAAAAGAGTAGCCCAAGAGTTGGCGGTGGGTGGTGATGACTAGCTGCCTTCCCTGTAGTCTTACACTGCTAAATTAGGGACGGCTAGCACAGATAGCCCTCGAGTAGCTTTGTGCGAAATTCCAAAACAAACAAACAGTTATTACTTGTGACTGTTTGTAAGAGTTCTGTGAAGCTTCATTACATGTGGCTGTGGGTAAGGGTTCTGTGAAACCTCATCACACGTAACCATTTGTATGGGTTCGAAGGATATTATCTATCCATGACGTTTCGTACTAAGCCTATTCTATGTATAAATATTTTAGGGTGTATTTTTGACATCATATTTCTGTTCTTCTGTTCCTGTAACTTTCTATATAATGTTTTCTGTTAGTCTGTCTCTCAGTCTAACTGTTAGTTGTTCCTTTATTTTCTACTCTTCGTGTTTCTCTTCTTATTCACCCCCCGCTTGTACAGCGGTAAGTCTACGGATTCACAACGCTAAAATTAGGGATTCGATTCCCCACGGTGGGCTGAGCAGATAGCCCGATGTAGTTGCTATAAGAAAACACACACACACCCTTCTTATTTATATCATTACAATTATTATTTTTCATACCTTAATGGCCCCCTTTCTCTCTATCTGTTTCTTTAAATTCTTTTTCGATCATTATGGCTGTCTTTGCTTTTATATATTTTTCACTTTTTCGTTTGTTTTCTGTCTTTCAATCTCTCCTTTTTCTTATACATTTTTTTCTGTTAATTAATCACTTCAACTTTGTCCATTTCATTATCTGTCTTTCTATATTTGTTTTCGAATGTTGTTATTTTCGTTATTCCTTTCCCCTTTTTTTTCTCTTTTTTAATCGCTCTTTCAATTTCTATATTTTTGTCCGCATTTCTCTCCGGTTTACAGAATAATCACATAAAAATTTGAATTGATTTCGATCAAAGAAGATATGCTGCGTTCCACTGAAAGTCAGTATGTGTGAGTTAGTAATTGACACGCTCGAAAGTGCGTGAAACCTTACTTTAATTAATTAACTGAACTATGCGGAAGTGCAGCTACCCTTAATGTAGAGTAGGATGTTAAATAAATCCGTAGTGTTTCAGTTAACGAACAGGTTGGTGTGCTTGCGTGGACTACAATGACTTTGTCACTACAAGTAAATGAATTGATATGAGATAAACAGACAGCGAGAGAGCATGTTCAATATTATATTTTTAACATCTGAAATACCAGCTTATATCGAGTCTTATAATGTGTCAATTAAATACATTAAGTTTTGTTAACGGTCCAGTAAACATTTGATAGTTTGGTTGGCATATGTTCGTAAGCAGTTTATAGCGAAGACAAATGTAAACTAAAACGATTCGGTATTATCTCTATGTTGGATAAAATGTGATAATTGTTTTGTTCGTAATTTTACTCACTGTGTATAGAAGTGTTAAAAATGGATTAAAGGTTTTCTGTTTACTGTAAGTCTATGTTAATCTCAACATGTGGTTTATGAGAAATACAAAATACAGGTTAAATATACTAGAAATAAACGACCTTATGACACCAAAATGATGTTTTTATTTATCTGTAAATTTAAAGTTTCGCTTTGCAGCTTCTTCAAGATTGTTCAATAAAATACAAACCGAAACTAACTTTCGTTTATTTCTAGTATTAACATATCTTTTATACACTAATATGCAACAATAGAAATTAAAAATACGTTTGTTTGCTGCTAAGCACAAAGCTACACATTATTGGACCCCGGTTTTTACCTTCATAAATCTTCAGATTTGTAGCTGAGGGGGTTAAACTAAATAAAAACCAAGAGCGTGGGTTGGAATGGGTTGAGCTATAGATTTCTGTACTAAGAAGTTGGGTTCTAAATTATGTGAAAATACAAATGTATTCTCCTTACTTTAAACTATCCGGCATGACCAGATGGTTAGGGCGCTCGTCTCGTAATAAGAGGGTCGTGGGTTCGAATCCTCGTCACACCAAACATGCTAGCCTCTTCAGCATCGGGGCATTATAATGTCACGGTCAATGTAAATATTCGTTGGTGAAAGAGTAGCCCAAGAGTTACTGGTTGGTGATGACGACTTGCTGTCTTCACTCTAGTCTTACATTAGTAACTTAGGGACGGCTAGTACAGGTAGCCCTCGTGTAGGTTTGAGGGAAACTTAAAAACAAAACAAACAAACAATACTTTAAACAATGGGCGTAACATAATAATGACAGTCAATCCCTTAACGGGAATGAAGGGAGCTGATTGTCTGCTTTCCATGTGCTTAAAAGTTAAAAATTATGGACATCGGTATGTAATCTTAGCTGCTTTGCCATAAATACAAAGTAAAAAGCTATCTTTCCGTGATGCATTGGCGCAAATATTCCGCACAAAGCCGATCGATAAAGTCACGCTGTAAAACATTAGTTGTTGGATGCACTGTAATCAGTCAACATATTGTATTTAACATTTCTAATACCTTTATAAAGTTGAATACCATATTTACCGTTTTATTTTTCAGTTTCTGGATTGTTAATTATCTTGTCCTCTGGAGGGTGACATATATTCGATTACTACAAAACTTTTTTCTTTACCATCTTCTACTAGAAGTACATAAACACAAATACGTTCATAACATGTTTGTGCGGTTTCATACAGTTAAAGTTTATACAAAATTACAGCTAAAATACCTTAGGAGAATGTTTACATGGGTTTAAAGCCCTATTTGTTAAATTACATGTTTAAAAAACAAAACGCTTTGTCGGATTTACTTACTCTCATCCAATCTCTAGACAAAGGTTGTTTGTTTTTGAATTTTGCGCAAAACTACACGAAGGCTATCTGCGGTCGCCGTCCTTAATTTAGCAGTGTAAGACTAGAGGAAAGGCTGCTATTCATCACCATCCACCACTAACTCTTGGGCTACTCTTTTACAAACGAATAGTGGTATTGACCGTCAGCCCCCCTCGGCTGAAAGGGCGACCATGTTTGATGTGACGGAGATTCGAACCCGTGACCCTGAGATTATGAGTCAAGCGTCGTAACCACCTGGTCATATCTGGCTATCTATAGACGAAAAACATTTGAATCGTCATTTTACAAGTACGCAAGCCTTTTTAAGTGATTTTATTATTATTTTGCGTTCAGTTTGGATGGAGGTTGCATAATATATACAAATGTCTGGCAAATGAAGTTGATTTTGTTTTATATATATATACACATGTATATATGTGTTTATATATGTGTGGCCTTTAAAAAAGCGTTCCTGTAGTTGTCATTAACCGACAGACTTGCTTCTGACTTGGAAACGAATGTTGCTCGAAACGTTTCTTGTTTTGCTTGTTTGTAATTAAGCACAAAGCTACAAAATGGAATATCTGTGCTCTACCCACCACGTATATCGAAACCCGGATTCTAGCGTCGTAAGTCACAGAACATACCGTTTTGTCACTGACGGGAGCTCGTAACGGTGCCAGAATATTAAATTTCAACCATAGTTTTTAAAGGTGATGTATCTTATAGATATATGTATACGCTATGATATATCCTAGTAGGTTATTTCTCACCTGTGACTTCTCTAAATAGAAACATTTTCTGTTCAGACGTTCTAAAGACAATTAAGCAACTTAATAAAAAAAGAAAAGCACAGCGACCTAAAAAAAGCTACAAACGTTTAATACAACTTTAAAACAGCTTATCTCGTTCTTAAAATCTTTGTTGATTAGAATATAAAGCTAACAAACAATCTTAGCGGTAGTTTTTATTCATTGCAGAATAATCACTTCTTGAACAACGCAAGGTAAACAGTTATTATATGTTGTGTGATAATGTTGCATTGTTCATTCAAAATTAACACAAAACGTGAGTTTACAAGCTTCATTTATATAAAAAACACAGTTCTTAAGCAGGTACTTGTTGCAGTAACGCTGACTCTGGCTGGCCCGTTTAGTTATCATTTGAAGTCATTATTGGGAATGATAACTTGAGTGATATAAACTTAAATATTTTCCAAATTTCCTCTTACAGTTAAGTTGACTGATTCCAATCATTTTTAAGATTATTCTTCCAACTTAATAACTTTGTTTAAAATGAGGTGATTTTTTTTCTGTTGGATTTTAAATATGGCTGGGAAAAAAAAGGTTTTCTGCTAATTTGCTTCATATTTTGAGACACATAAAATTTTTTTATTATCCAGTGCTATCGAGAATTGATACGACGATTGAAAAAAATAATCAAGTCCTCCTTTATTTGACTTGATTGGCCAATTAATTATGCCTTTTTTCCAATTGAATAGACACACGTACGTACATAATTAATTAATTTCGTAACGCTAATAAATGTGTGAGGTAAAAAATTCTGCTGTGTACCTAAAGCTTCATAAATAGACTCTAATCTGTAAAACGTGATCTCCACGTGTAGAAAGAACTGAGGGCGTTACCCCTTACCTAGTGAATTTATATATATACCATAAATCTTACAGCTACATGAAGTACAGTTCTTACTTGGTGTGTCCTGTTAGAGATGTATTCCTAGTCTCTTTTCCTTGATTCTTCATTTCGCATGATGGACATTCAAACAGCGACGTACTGCCATAAACTTAAGAAAGGATTTAAAAGATCAAAATTGCTGGAAAGGTAAAGTACTCAATCAGATTTTTCTTAATAACGTAGTAGTTCATTCCTTATAGAACAATGGATCATAAGAAAGCTCATAAAGGAAGATGTGAAGTTTATTAATTTATTTGAATCAAATATTTTATGAGTAATAATTAGTATTAACTTAGAGAAAATTAAAAGTTAACTTGGCATTCAGTATGTCTAATTATATACACTTGTGTTACTTTCTATTCTATGTTTCATCATTTGGGTATCGTTAATGTTAACAGTGTTTTCGGCCATAATCTCAATAATATCGCTCCTCCCTCCCCTAGTGGTACAGCAGTATGTCTGCGGACTCACACCGCTAGAAACCGGGTTTTGATACCAGTGGTTGGCAGAGAACAGGTACCCCATTGTGCAGTTTTGTGTCAATTCCAAAGAAACCCCAACCCCCCCAAAAAAAAACAATAATATCTCTCGATATTCGGCCAGCTGAAGAGATTTAGATTAGTTCTTATTACATATACTATGTTAAAATTTTCTATAATACAATACACTTATAAAACATAAAATTTAAAAGTAATGACATTCGATACATTTAACGGTATAGCCAATACTGCTAATCAAAATAATAATAAATGAACAAGTAATAGAGTATGCCTTACATACCTCTAATAGTACTAAATGTTTTAAAGGGAATTGAGTAACAGCAGTATGTTTTCACTTGACTGTAATACATTTTTCACAGTTTCAATGACCAAAAACATCTTTGAAAACACATCTGCAAGTCCCAAGTAATCTTTCTTGTATTTTATGATTTAGGAACAATTTTAAATTTTATTTGATAACGTATGACCAGTTTTTAACAAAAGTACTTTACAGAATATCAGTATAAGTAACAGCATAGGATAAATTATTTGCAACAATCCCTATCATACCAAACAACCTTTCAATCGTGGGAACATTATAAATTGACGGTCAATCCCACTATTCGTTGGTAAAAGAGTAGCCCAAAAGTTGGCGGTGGGTGATAATGACTGGCCGCCTTTCCTCTAGTTTTACACTACTAAATACTTCAAATGTAATTCTTTTTTTAATATTTTAACTAATGTTTTGTCTCTGCAGTTTTCCTCAGGTTTAATGTACACAACTGTTTAATATTAGAATAGGTGTTATATTGTAACATCAAACATTTGTGTATGTTAACCCTGAGGAAGTCGCAAAGGCGAAACGTTTGTTAAAATAATGTTTTTAAATATATATCTGGAGAGTGAAAGTCGTTTTTTAAACTTTTTTTTTACCAAAAGGATTTATTCAAAGTGCTAGTCTGGCATCTTATCCAATGACCAGTTATATTTCATTCTCCAAAGCTGTAAACCATTATGTAAATGTAATTTAAAGATCAATGACGAAATAATAATAATATTAAGTTATCATAGGTTAACAAGTATGTTATTGTATTAGAACAAAGATAGGAATATTCCATTGTTTGGTTTGATAAATAGTCTTTTATTCAACACTAATAACCAAAAATACTTTAGGTTTTTGGATAACATGTGACATACTGTAACAATTAATTATCCATTATTATTCAGTGAGCAAATTAGTTATCAGTTTATTTGCAATTTTATTTTCTCGTTAAAGCGTGAATTTCAGTAAAGATAATATGAGGTATACCATGCCTAATCGATTCTTTTATTCGCGACTTCCGCTGTAATAGACTAGTTTTTCTGATTTCACAGCTCAGGGCTGCTTCTATATAAAGCTTATTTTAATTATTTCCTTTGCTATTCCAAGAAGCATTAAAGAGCTGTGCGTTCAGCGAAACTACCTGCTGCATTAGAAATAAGGAACCAAATAATAAGTCAGGCCTGAATTTCACGTTTTAGTGAGGAAAAAAAAAAAAATTCTCAGTTAGAAGAATACGCTCTTTATTTGTTTCCGCTGTCACAGAATATTTCGTAATAGATTAACGTAAATTTGTTTATCATTGCTGAAATTATGAAATATTACACTGCTAGTGTACAGCCCTTCAGAAATGACAGGGCAAGTACTACCACCCCCATACCATTTCATAGCTAATTGTAATAAACAAATTTTGCGAAATCAAGCTGACCAACGAAGTAACAGAAAGCTGCTGTCGAGGGAGTTAAACGTCGGTAAGTTCTTTTGTGAGCCAATGAAAATTTAGATCATTCATGAAACGAATTCGTGGAGTGTTTGTAGAACGGTTATTGGTAAAAATCGATTATATTAACAACTTCTAATGTATACAGAAAAGCCGATGTAGCACTTAGTTTCAATGATGACTTTTAAGCCCTGTTGCTTAACACAAAAGTATAACCTAATATTGTTGTTAGTCTATATACTGAAAGTATAAAATTAAATGTATAGACAACAAACTGATTTTTTTTATTTCCTAATTTAGAGACACTGCTGATTAAAAGGTTTGTTTTAAATTTAAAAGTTGGTAATATAACAGAAAATGGCATAATTCAGAAATAATTTAAATTTAAAATGGAATCGATATTTTAACGTTTATGATAGATTTTATGCTCTAGGCTATGCGATCCCACACTACATCTTTACTCTAGTCTTATTATAATAACACTTACTACACTTATAAGGTTTTAGGGTCCTTCCTCACGGCCCCCTTTACATTCCCATTACTAAAAGCATAATGGTCAGATAAATTATTGAACTATTCTATATGGATAAATGCATTTTGTTGTTTTTTTTATATAACTTCTCCTGTTTCGAGTAATCAAGCATAACGTGATACGACATTGAGTTGTTTATAGGTTAAATTTATCAAACAAGAATATGACGTTGCATCTTACATGGCATCAATAAATCCGATGGCTCTAAAACAATGTTACCAGAAAATGGATGATAAAGTAACATACATTTAGCGTCAACACAACAACAATACTAGTTCACCATAAAAAATGACATAAATAATAATGAAATCGTCAAACCTGATTAAGATTTGATGAACGTTATAAAAATGCATAGGCCGAACGGTGGTCAGTGGATAAAGATAAAAAAAACTCCTTACAAATATTAATCAATGTGTTCATTTCTTTCTAAACTGGAAAGGCATGACTAGGTGGTTAAAACTCTCAACTTGTAATCCGAGGGTCGCGGGTTCGAATCTCCGTCACATCAAACGTGGTTGCCCTTTCAGCCATAGGGGTGTTTTAATGTTACGGTCAATCCCACTATTTGTTTGTAAAAGAGTAGCTCAAGAGTTGGCGGGGTGTGGTGATGACTAGATACCTTCCCTCTAGTCTTACACTGCTAAGTTAGGGACGGCTGGCGCAGGTAACCCACGTGTAGCTTTGCGCGAAATTGAAAACAAACCTAAACTGGAAGTATGGGGTATTGGAAAAAAAATTGTATTTAACGAGTCACATTACTTTTTGTATGAAATGTGGCTGCAAACCGCCACCTTATTTAATGCACCTTACTTGAAATTGATCAAGTGCGGATAAAGTCAGACTATTTGTGAAATATTAAAGATATGAAACAAAAGATCAATATAGGGAGTATAATACACTGGCTTCACTGTGAATATAATGAAATAAATATTCCAAAAATTTCATTATTCTTATTTTCCTTCAATTTTAAGATAGAAAAAATATATGTATTTTTAGAATTACTTAAAACAAGATAATATAGGTTAATCTATCAGGTTGTGATGAACAGTATAAGTTAAATAACCATTATATACCATTTCTATAATTGTTTAGTTTTTGAGTTGAAGTAACACAAATCTTTAAACTAGAAGAAGATTTTCAAGACAACTTCGAGACTCCAGTAACCATTAATTGATAGGAAATTTAAGAAATGAACTTTATGCGCTTATTGTTTGTTTTTGAATTTATCTCAAAGCTATACGAGGGCTAGCTGTACTAGCCGTCCCTAATTTAGCGCTGTAAGGCTAGAGAGAAGGTAGTGGTAGCTAGTCATCACCATCCACTGAGAATCTGTGGGCTTCTTTTTTACCAGTGAAAAGTGGGTTTTATCGATACATTATAACGCCCCCACGGCTGAAAGGGCAAGCATGTTTAGTGCGACCGGGATTCCGAGTCGAGTTACTTAACCACCTAACCATGCCAGACCTTATTCGCTTATTGAAAGGAGTATTTCTCATTCAGAATTATATTTTATTTTATGTTATTATTATTTTTTTTCAATTTTTTGAATGAGTTTTTGTAGTTTGTACACATATATGTCATATAAACCTTTACATATATCAACGTACCAATAGGCCTATGGTTATCGAAAATTATTTACGAATGATAATAAAAAATCGATTATTTTTGAATGACTAATGATAATTAAAAAATAAAGAAGCAGATTAAGTTTTTAATGTATGAAGAGACACCTGCTGCAATAGTGCGAAGGAACTTACGGTCCGTTGAACTTCGAGGTTCTATTTCTTACGTGAGGAACTTGTGTTCACTGGAGCGTTGCTATGGCTCTCGAGAAGTATTGAATGTTAGGATGCAGTTGTTTTATTTTTGTATGTATTTGTGTGATATATTTTTGATCACATTTTTTATGTGTGGTAGGTACGGACAGCGTAGTGTTGTGCGGCGGATCTTGCAAGAAGGACGAATGTCTGTTTTAGAGAAAACCAGTACGGGAGCATTAGCTTTACACTATGCCAGCTCTAAAGGGTGTTTGGAGTGCGTTAAACTTATTGTGGAGGCATGTCCAGAATTAAGGTATTGAGTTTGAATAAATCTTATATAACTTACAACTTAATAAATAAAGCACTTTTAATTGGATATCGTGTAAAATGATCGTCATCTGACTGTTAAGATTATTAATTGGCAAGATTATTAAAAAATGTAAACTTAAGATGGGGAAATATAGATCTTCAGATATTGACAAGATTATTAAAAAATGTAAACTTAAAATGGGGAAATATAGATCTTCAGATATTGACAAGATTATTAAAAATGTAAACTTAAAATGGGGAAATATAGATCTTCAGATATTGACAAGATTATTAAAAAATGTAAACTTAAGATGGGGAAATATATATCTTCAGATATTGACAAGATTATTAAAAATTGTAAACTTAAAATGGGGAAATATAGATCTTCAGATATTGACAAGATTATTAAAAAAGTTAGCTTAAAATGGGGAAATATGGATCTTCAGATATTGCGGAAGCACAATAGGTATATTAAAATGGAAAAATTGTAAAACAAACAAGTTTAAGGTTTAAGACACAGTGTTGACGTTATTTTCTCAAGCTCAAGTCCCTGTTTTGACTCTCCTAAATATTACAACTTTTAGACATAGACATGGTGTATGACTCTCTCTTGGGAAACAATGAGAGCCTTTGGATTGGCTTCATGCAGATTGGATGGCTTTGGCTACTGCTCCTGATATCATTGTCATAATGTTGTCATTGATACTGATTCTACATGTATGATTTCTACGATTTATGGCGATTAACATACACTATGTTATTTATATACCCGTACAATACATATAGTTATTATATTTGTATCTTATAGCTATATGGGTAGTCTATAAGTACTGGATAAGAAGGACAACTGAACTATACTACAATGGTGCATGGACTGAATTTTGTAATTGCATGAGTTTCATACATGCATGTACATGAAATGCATATTAGCTAGTATATGTATTTATTTGTATACATATATAAATGTAAGCTTTATACTATTTTAAGTTGTGAAACCGTATATACAGGTAACCATATAACGTTTTGAGTTATATAGATACATGCATCTATATTTAATGGAAATATAGTATAATTCTTATAATATAATACGATATGAATACAAATAAACATTTTAAATATTTCTTATAGTTGTTATGTTTCCTCTGTCTCATTCTTTTCGCTGGCCATAGTAAGTTCAGTTATAGTTTTGCCGCAGCTGGTCATATGTCCTCTTAGAGTGATGTTTTGCAAAATCGATAAGATAACAAGTGTGAACTGATTATATTAGTACATACCTTTCCCTCCTCCCATACTGAAATAATTCGGGTCGTGAACCTTCTACGATCCTCTTTTACTGTGACGACTTTAAACTCTGGTGGGTCGTCGTTCCTGTATTCTTTATCTGAAACAAAATATTTTAAAATAAATTATACAGCTACAAAATTCCTGCCTCCGTTTCGCCTAGAATTGCAATTTTTTTAGATACTGTAAATAGAGTAACCATCCTTGAAGCTAGCTATATGGAATTTAAAAGATTTTTGTTGTGGGAGTCAGTCTAGATGTTTGTGTAACATTACCGAAATCGACTATGTAGTGGTTAAAAAAAAAAATCACACTATGATCCTGTCAGAAGCGTGGAGTTCGAAAGAGCAAAAACCATATGCTTAACATATGATACGAAATATCAATATAGTGGTAACAGTAAGTTCATAATCGCGAGGTATATATGTCATGTCTGCTATATGAACAATAAATTAGCTCCACGGCCTGCAGACAGCTATATACGTATGAAAATAGCAGATTATGAAGTTCCATATAAACCACAGACTACATTAAAACAACTGGGTGCGAACGGTTATACAACCGTTGTTATCTGATAGATAGTCAAATAAACTTAACAGTTATCCTACGCAGAGCGCAATTATGCGTTTAGTAATATTGTCCAAGTTTTATTATAATACACACATTTATTTTTGTTATAGGTTGGCGGAACAATATTAAATATTAATAAAGATGAAAATCTGGACGATCCATATTATGAATCATTACCATGGTTCACGATGACAGTATTCAGTGAAGATTATTTTAATGATACAGTATCTGGGAAATTCGTTGTATAGAACTACTAGTGTTAATTAAATAACAAGAAATTGAAACTTAACAACGTTTAGCTCTTAAAGTTGTTTAATAGCACACATTTTGATGTAACGCCAATTTATTTCTAGAAAAAACGTATTAAACAGTTCAGTTCTGGAAAGCTACTGATGCTTAAGTATCAAACTTAATTACTTAAGCAAGAATGCAAGAAACTCTTGATGCTTAAGTGTCAAGTTTGATTAAATAACCCATCACTTGAAAAATTACTGATGCTTAAGTGCCAAGTTTGATTAAATGGCCCAACTCTTGGAAAGTTACTGATGCAAATGCCAAGTTGGATTAAATGGCCCAACTTTTGGGAGGTTACTGATACTTAAGTGCCAAGTTTGATTAAATGGCCCAACTTTTGGGAGGTTACTGATGCTTAAGTGCCAAGTTTGATTAAATAACCCAACTTTAAAAATCTGTAGTTTTGAGATTACAATTATTTCAATGCACTTCAATAATAAACTTGAATGTGGTATATTTAATGTTTTAGATTTGTAAATTATATAATCCACAAAAACATTATCTAAGATTGCAAGAGTTGAAACTTAACCCTAGTACACACACTCAAAAATTACGTTGCCCACACTGGGGTCATTTTTACCCCACCAAAATATTAAAAAAATTATTTTCATGTAAGCAAAGTGTAAATTTGGACAAAATATTTATTCTATACAATTTATGCATACACTCTGGGTAACTTTATGGTAATTGCAAGCCATTTTACTACATTTGATACACTTGAAAGAAGTTTTTTTCCTTGAATCACGTGCGCATATTTGACACCATTTCCTAACGTTCTCTTCAGCAACTTTTTGTCTTTTTGGAGGGATCACTTCTTTTGTATCTTCTTCAGGCAGTAATTCATCAGTAAGCAACTTCAGAAATTCACGTCTTGCTCTTTTTTGGTACTTTGATGCGAATTCTGGATGGCGCTGGCGATAGAGAAGGTAAGCATTGTATGCGGCAGCATCAAGAATGTTATAAAATAGTGCCATTGGCCACCTTCTGGTCTTTCTTTTTGTGGAAAAGAATCTAACTATTTGGTCTAGTGTATCGACTCCTCCTTTGGTGGAGTTATAGTATGATATTATTTCAGGTTTTCCTGATTCATCATCGATTGAGGGATCGCTATGCAACGTAGATAAGAATATTCTAGAATGCTCGAGAACATTTATAGAGTGTTCTAGAATGTTCTAGAACACAAAATTTCATATCAATATATTATTTGATTGTTTACCAGAAATGTAATTGAGTTTTTTAAACGGGGGTCAAAAATGACCCCCAATGTGGAAAACGTGAATTTCGACATTAGACAAGGGGTGTAATACCCCATTTGCATAAAATACATGTTAAACGTATTAGTATAGTATGTTATTAGTATAGATTAAATTAGGTACATTTTTAGGCCCGAAAGTCACACCTTTGATATTTCTATAACAACTTAAACACAAGTGGGCCCATTTTTGACCCCCACCGTGTGTATGAGGGTTAATTACAAATACTCAAATAAATAACACGTTATTTTAGCATTCACGAAAGCAATATTTAAGAGCACAACAGTTAAATCTCAATTAGAAATCCCCAACTGAATAACACGTTATTTTAACCGATTTTGATAAACAAACTTAACAATATTGTATCGTGCTGTTTATTATTGGTTAATAAACTAGACACTTTGCCAGTACAACAGCTTCCACGTAACGTGGAAAAAGTTATTTTTGAAAATGAAATTGGTTTTTTAATTACTATTATAGAATACGTAAGTGAGCTTGAAATACTGACTTGGTTCTTCTTATAATTAAATTAATTTACAGACGCCGGCTGTTGTGTCCGAATTCAAACAAATTAAAAGTTGTATAAAACTATATAAATTTAGATAGTCTTTGAGTATCCTGTGCAAACAAATACAAATAAAAAGTAAAAGAGGATCCAGATTGTGTTCTTATGAAAGAGTGAAGTTTTTCATATTATGTATGAATACAGAAGGTGCACTTAATATGTGCACAGCCTGTCAATAACTAGAGAAACCCAACTACAAGTCTATCATCTTCATTACGTCATATATAAATGATCTCGACGTAAAAATACAGGCATAGCTCAGAAATAAGTACCATAAAATTCATAGCCATACTACGAATGAAAGGATTCCAGAAATCAAATCTATTTTCATGAGGTTGCGTATTTGGACAATGGGATGAGTAGAAGTCAGTTCGAAATCACCAATTCACTTCGTTGTCCATACCGAATAAGATGTCTTTTTGTAGAGCAAAGTTACATTAAACTATCTGCTATGTCCACTGCGGAGAATCAAGCTCCTCACTTTATTGTAAGTTCGTAAACTTATCGTTTTCTCACCGAGGGACAATAATACGGTGACAATATTGTTATGTTTACGTCGTAAAACAACAGTTTGTATACAGCCCAGGTGCCCCAAATCAACAGACTGTACTCTTCATGTTGTGTGGAATATGTCCTGTATCAAACGGTTGCTACAGAACAGGTGCAGGAGTGCCTCAGATCCATCAGAAGCTATCTTCAGTCATGGATTACAATAGAAGAGTGCTACTTCTCACAACAGTCATTGTTGAGTGTCGACAGTAAAAAGGCATCACAAAACTCATTGTCGTTTAACAACATTACATTACATTCAGAGTGCCTTAAACTGTAACACACTCTATTAATCCTAAACAAAGTGAACGTTTAAATGTATTTTCAAGACGGCTAGTATGGGCATTAAAACTTTATATTAATTAAAGTTTTAAGACCCGTATCAGCCGTCTTGAGAATACATTTAAACTTCAAACTGGGCTTCTCGTCATCACGAAAGTGAACGTTATTAATAAACATTTACGTTTATTTAAATCAGTTTTGTTGTATTCTAAAGCATATTTTATCTTGGGATGAATTCTATGTGTCATTATATGTCTCATTATATTCGAATTATGATTTAACCTGTAGATTTTCGTAGTGTTAAAACACTTTAAACTTTGTAATACAATGAAAAAACCCAAGTAACACAACAGTGTTTGAGAAGATAGTTCACAGGTGTTATAGATACCGTGGAATATGAAGTTCGTTGACGTCGTTAGCGTACTAAAGTAGTGCAGTTAGGTGAGCGTAACGAAAAGAACAAAGATCTATTCCTTTTACCGACTTGAATTACTTTTCATAAACGAGCTATTAAACTGAGGTTACAGCAAACACCTGAATAACATCTAGAGAGCAGAAAAAGTACGTGTGAAAATCGACACGCCCTTGCATCATTTTGGTAGAACTGGAAAAGAATACATTGTAATTGTTTCAATTATTTGAGAATCTCGTGCTCGGTTGACAAATACAACTGAGAAGTACATCTACTCTATGCTTGACATCCTCGTCTTGAAAGAAGTATACTAAAGAAGAAAATAGAAATAAAGGTTAGGGTCTGAAAGCCGTGTCAAAAATGACGGGTATTTTACCACAAATTTATTCATCCAGTTAAAGATATGTATAAAACAGTTTTATGTTTGATTTCAACATGAAATGATGTGTCTTGTGGGTAATGTTCATCATGAACAGAATATTCTCTTAAAGAACACACGGCTTTTCAATAACACATGATATTAAACCTAATTCAGCAACGAATCTCAAGCAGAAGGATTTTAGTTTGAATTTCAATTAAAAGAAGTAATCGACGAGTTTCAATCAGAACAGACGTGACTGGGCATTAGTTACAACTAAGTGAAAAATGAGTTTCTGTCCTAATGCTCGACCTTTCAACCGTGGGGGCGTTATAAAGTCACGATCAATCCCATTATTCGTTGGTTAAAGAGTAGCCCAAGAGTTGGCAGTGAGTAGTGATGACTAGTTGTCTTCCCTTTAGTTTTACTTACACTGCTAAATTAGGGATGGCTAGCGCCGATAGTCTTCGTGTAGCTTTACGCGAAATTCATAAACAAAGAATCAAACCGTCATAATGAATTATAATATACATTAATTAAAACTAAGCAATAAATTTCAACTAGAGTATATTAAAGTGAAAATGAATTAAAACTAAGCGATGAGTTTGAAGGAGTATGAACTTAGAGCAAACATTATACTACAGTTTAACTCATTGAGTAAACAACATTTAGTGATTTGACTATCATTTCGAGTGTTATCTTTGTAGTTTTCAGATTTTATTGTTACTAAAGGCGCAGTAACAGCCCCCTCTGGGCCTGGCATGGCCAGGTGGTTAAGGCGCTCGACTCGTAATCTGAGGGTCGCGGGTTCGAATCCCCGTCGCACCAAACATGCTTGCCCTTTCAGCCGTGGGGGCGTTATAATGTTACGGTCAATTTCACTATTCATTGGTAAAAGAGTAGCCCAATGGTGGTGGGTGGTAATGACTAGGTGCCTTCCCTCTAGTCTTACACTACCTGATTAAGGACAGCTAACGCAGATAGCCCTTCAGTAGCTTTGCGCGAAACCAAACCAGCCACTTCTGATGTTTCTGGTGTTGCACTCGAACTCTGTTTTGTTTGTTTGATTTGTTTTAAATTTCACGCAAAGCTTCTGGTCAACATTTCAGTATTCGAGAGACGTTGTAGGTGTAAAGTACGCCACTACAAAAAGTTTTTTGAGACAAGCTTGAAAGCACAAAATATTTATTTTCACTTAATTAATTAATCGAAGGAAAATAATGTGTTATTTTAAGCTTTTTTTTTTGTTTATGATCTACATATTTTCTTAGTTCGATAAAGATGTTCCTAAGTGTTATAGTTGTTTTGTTTTTTTGAAAATTTATTACCGAATTTACGAATTACCATTCAGTTGTACGAGTGTCAGTTATTTAACACTTAAACAGTAACTTTAAATAAATCTCAGGACAGAAAAAAAACAATAATTACTGTTCTAATTAACAACGGTATTCACATAACATTATTAGTAGAACCATGTTTTTCCTACTCTGACTGTTAAGTTTAGGTTGTGATTAGGTTTTTATTACAATAGTTCGCTTGTTTTAAGATATTGCTTCACCTTACGAAACAAAACTAAATCTGTTTTCTGTACTTTTAGTAACCTTGCGTATCTAAAGGACTGAAGATTGTGACTGATATGCTTTTAAAGACTTTTAAGCTTGTGCTTTTGTACTTAGAGAATTCGTTTCACCCCCGGTGGCTCAGCGAAAAGTCTGAGGATTTTTTAGCGTTGAAAATTAATTGGGTGTTGATACCCACGGCGGGCACAGCGCAGATAACCCATTGTGAATTTTGTGTTTATTAAAAGGAAATAATACCAATACGTTGCTTTTGTTTTTGCGTAGATTATGAGGCACTAAAACCATGACGTGGAGTTTTCTCTGAAATTCAACATAACATACCTATCTAAAGTAGAGCTCCGGGAACGTTTGTATATGTTAATATAATTAATTAGTATATTTTTAGTAGTTACCTTTGTATGAATTAGCATGTTTTCAGTAATTACATTTGTGTCAGGATACGTAAACTTTCAGAAAGTACACCTAAATGAGTCAGTGTTACGAACTACACCTTATGTGAAACAAGAACCGTTCCAACACCTGCACATTATCTTGTGTGAAATACACGTAATGATAAAACTACGCGTTGAGTAAAGTCGTCAGACTTTCGCTAATTACACGTCGTGTGAAATAAGCACATTACCAACACCTACGCACTGCCTTTACTGAAATTAATACTATTAAAGTAGCTACAACTCGAGTGGAATCGTCAGACTTTCATTAATTATACGTTGTTTTGAAATAAGCACACCTTACCAACACCTACACATTGCCTTTACTGAAATTAATACTATTGAAGTAACTACGCCTCGAGTGGAATCGTCAGACTTTCACTAATTGCATGTTGTGGAAAAGAAACAACATTTAAGAAACTAATTCGTGGAGAACCAACAAACTTTTATCAGGCTCAACTTTACAAATGTTAAAAGTTAGCACTTTTCTTCACTGATTACATTTTTGCAGCACTGATTCAGTAGTTGCACGTCGAATCAGAACACGTTTTCGTAGCTACGTCATGTGTTTCTTTATCTCACCTGGAAAATTAACATTATATTTTGTGTGAAATTGACAACAAAAGTTTTTTGCAAAAACGGTTCGCATACTGTAACTTCTTTGATTAGTTCTTTTAAAATATGTAATTTTTGATCCAATAAAAATATATGGCATTTTGAATTACAAGAATAAGCTTTTAAACATCAAGCGGAAGTGCAAATCATAAACTTTTGCTCCCTCTATAGGAAAAAACAAAACAACAACAAAATACACTTCACATTCACTTCAATAAACATTTTTATATTGTTGTTTATTACTAAGCAGAAAGCTACATAAAGGTTTATCTGTGCTCTTCCCATCACGGATATCAAAACCCGGTTTTTAGCAGTATAAGTCCACATACATACCACTGTATCATTTTGAGGCATAACATTTTTATGACACTGCTAGTTACCGTACGGTCAGTAACATCTGAGATGTGATTATTTATCAGGCATACCCTTAATTCCGATTTTGAACTTTGATAAAATTATGGACTTTTTTTTTCAAAATCTTATCTGATTGTTGTGAACTATTTGAAGGAAAATGCGAACCATAAATTACTGGCTTGGTGGTTAGGACACTCAGTTCCCAATCTGTAAGTCGCGAGTTTGAATCTCATCATCGAATATTCTTGTCTTTCTACTGTGTAGGCTTTATTATGTGACGGTGAAACTCGCTATTTGTTGGAATGAGAAACCCAATAGCTGAGAACAGAATGTTGAAATAAGCAACAGGACAGAAATTAAAATTAGAGACAGCTAACGCAGAGACTCCTGGAGTAACTTGCGCGAAATTTGTTACAAACGAACAAGCCAAAAATTCATAGTTTTCAATTTAGTTCTATCATTACGTGGCATCAGTGATTCTATAGCTAAATTATTTTACGTGTATAAGATATAATACACACGTGACTTAGTGGCACAACGGAATGATTTCGGTCTCGCACCGCTAAAATCCTGGGTTACATATCCGTGGTGGGCAGAGCAGAGATAATTCTTTATGTAGTGTTGAGCATAATTCCAAATATTCAATCACACACACATATATATACAAATTCAGGTTCCACCCTTGCATATTAACAGCTTGTGAATACAAATTTTGTGTTGTAGAAAGATCTTGTGGCCCCCCGCTAATACAGCGGTATGTCTAAGGATTTATAATGCTAAAACCAGGGGTTCGATTCTCCTCGATGGGCTCAGCAGATAGCCTGATGTGGCTTTGCTCTAAGAAAACACACACACACACACTGTAGAAAGGTCGTCTAAGTGTGTTGGTTCACACCAAAGAAATAGGACCTGTAAATGGTTTTGTGTTACAAGGTTAGTTATTGTAAAAATGGAAGAGCAATTTTTTTAAAACGACAGTCTGTTTATTACTATTATATATAGTTTCCACTGCTTAAATCTAGTTAGTTATAATAAGACCTTCTAGACAAATAGCTTATTTTACTTTATTGATCATAGAGCGCTGTATCATAGCTGAAACCATTTCTAAAATGTGAACTCTACAGGTTTCGACGTTTAACAAGTCATCTTCGAGTAAGAGTTGTTAGAAATGTTTTGCATATCTATTTTAACGTTTTGTATTTATTTATTATTTGAAAATATGGAAAATCAAAAACTGTTAATGTTATGTGTTTAGAATGGTGTAACAGATTGCTGTGAAATAAGTAAAACAGAAATAAGTAGAAATGCATTTCTAATTAGAAACAGACATGTTAACTTAAACAAAATGAATAGAAACATTTCTGTTTTAAAATTATATGTCACTGGCTGTTAGTCTTAAAACAATTTTGAAACTAAGGAATTTTCAAGTAACTGTGGACATCAAACATTTTTCAATGTAAACTTCTATCTATTTTTATATAATTTAATTTTTTTGGATTTACTGATGATTGACTAATAATGTATATTAGCTGTTTAATCTGTGACATTGTGAGATCTCTGGTTGGTTGTTTTTCTAGTGACGTAAAATGCATTTATATAACGTTTATTTTTCGGATGTAATTAGCAGTTATATACCGTTTCACAATCATACATTTGTTTCACATCACCACCAGTAAATACAAACGAGACTTATACAGTCACTGAATTTTACATTATGTCGAACACTTTAAAATATTCCTTAGTGTTTTCTACGACCTTAAGTTAATTATTTTTTACAACAAAACGTTATATAAATCAAACATACTAGTATATTACACAAAGTTTAATTGTTATGAACAACATGCCGTATTCAAAGTGTGAAACATAATGTTTTTCTTTCGTTGTTTTGGTTTTATTTTAGTTAACTAATTGAGCATTTAAAACTGACACTCTCCATAATTAGGCCTATGGGAAGAGCATTTAGAAGAAAAAAAAGAGGTGAAATACTATATACTTGTTCTCATAACTACACAGTTAGTCTTAAACACTGATATATTAGTCAACAGGTGCAGACGTACCACTTTATTATTCTGAGTTTAAGCAATGTTCGAATGTCATATAAGCCAATCGGCCCGTCATGGCTAGGTGCTTAGGGCGCTCGACTCGTAATCTGAGGATTGCGGGTTCGAATCCCCGTCACACCAAACATGCTCGCCCTTCAGCCGCGGGGGCGTTATAATGTGACGTTCAATCCCACTATTCGTTGGCAAAAGAGCAGTCCAAAAGTTGCCGGTGGGTGACAATGTCTACCTACCTTTTCTATAGTCTTACATTGCTTAATTATGGACAGCTAGCGCAGATGGCCTTCGTGTAGATTTGCGCGAAATTCAAAAACAAACAAAGAAAGAAGCCAGCTCCAGCTAGAAGACAGACTAGTTTTGCTTTTTCATAAGAAAAGGAAGATATTTTGGCAAAACGTTAACAGACTCTCTTTGTTATTTCTACTCATTGTTTTGTGATTCGAATTAAAAAAGTAATATTTATTTACTTCACAAACAGTATCACGAAATTACTGTGCATCGAATACTGCTAGTCTGAATAGTTCAATGTTGTTAGGATTCCGTATTGCCGTATTGTATATGTAAAAAATGAAACACAGCTCTGTAATTTCGTATTTTTATAGATATATGTTATAACATGAAAAAACACAAGAAATCAATATGAACTTATATATAATAATTTGCAAGAGTGTACAGTATTTAAAAAAATCAATCTTTCTTGGTAAACCCATATAGGAAACGTCTCTCCAATTCAACGTAATCAATTCATAGGTAATAAGTCGAAATTCAGTTTCAAGTTGTAAATTCAAAGTTGAAATTCTTGCTAGATGTACAGTTACAAAAGTTCAGTGTTCCAATTTCATTTAGACGAAATCTTTTAGACATTTTGAAAAACGGTTTTCGAGAGATCTCAAAAACCACAAGGCTTACAAAAGTTACAAAAATTAAGACAAAATCTTAACGTTACTAAATATTTAGACTCTTGAACAAAAAACTAATAATAACTGATAACAAAAACCTACAATTAATATATAGGATCAAAACTCTTTCGAGTTTGATTAAAAAATCTCTGTCTAAAATGGCCACTCAAACTAAACTAAACCAAACCAAACTTCTTAAAAACGCTTCTTTTTATCTCTTAATGGAAAGTTGAATCTTTTTACACAAAACCTCAAACGAAACCATTGCAGAGGACGTGCATGCTAAAAACCGTTAATTACGTCAGTGATCAAGCATTACACCCGCAACGTCTGACAAGTGAGGTTTTACAGAAATATTACAAAAATAAAGCACCGTAACAATATGGATTAATTTAGTCTGGGTAGTTAGATATGGGTTAATTTATCTGGGTAGTTTAATATGGATTAATTTAGTCTGAGTTATTCAATATGGATGAAGTTAGCTAGTTAGCTAGTAGATCAAACTGACCCAAAACGTCCAGCTGCTAAATAAGTGCAGAGGTACAGGAAATGTAAGATGGAAATTAGTTTAATGGTTTTAGTGACTGTGATGGGCATTTAATGTAATCAACCTCTAAGCACAGGGATATGTGAAGACTGTTTCTAGTCGTCTGTACATTGACACGATGTTCACTTGCGGCTAAAACCCTGGTTCAGTTTTGGAAGATAACCTTCGATTGCAGCCAGTGAATCAATACATAACACTTACCTTATTGAGTCTGTCTTGGTCAGAAATCTAAATAATTGTTCCGTTGGCTTGGAACCAGCTTCACGTACTTCTCATGACATTTTAACACACATATAGCTAACTCAACAGCCAACTGTGAGTGGCTAGATTTTAATTATCGAATGGTTCTCAAAATAAGTGGAATAAACAGATCTATTATTACTTTAACCACAGTTTAGGACCAATTTGAAACATCTTGTTATTTAATTAGAATTGACAACTGAAACGACCTTATGTTATACTACTATGCAAAACATAGGCTGAATTAATCATTTATAGTTTGTATCACGTAATTGATCATTGGAAGTCGGGCTTGCATTTGGTTTTTGTTTGTTTTTGAATTTCACTCAAAGTTACATGAAGGCTATCTGCGCTAGCCGTCCCTAATTTAGCAGTGCAAGACTAGATAGAAGGCAACTTTTACAACGAATATTGGGATCGATCGTCACATTATAACACCCTCACGGTGGAAAAGGCAGGCATCTTTGGTGTGACGAGGATTCGAATCCGTTACACTCAGATTACGCGTCGAGCGCTCTAACCACTTGGCCATGCCGGACTTTCCGGGCTTGCGTAAAAGTGTTTGTTTGTTTTGTTTTTGAACTTCGCACAAAGCTACTCGAGGGCTATCTGCGCTAGCCGTCCCTAATTTAGCAGTGTAAGACTAGAGGGAAGGCAGCTAGTCATCACCACCCACTCTTGGGCTACTCTTTTACCATTGAATAGTGGGATTGACCGTCACTTTATAACGCCCCCACGGCTGAAAGGGCGAGCATGTTCGGCGCGACGGGGATGCGAACCCACGACCTTAAGATTACGAGTCGCACGCCTTAACACGCTTGGCCATGCCGGGCCGCGTAAAAGTGAATTGAGATAGTGCATGATACCACAATAGGACAGTAATTTTTCAATTCTTATTACATGTTCTGCCCGATTATTGTTTTTTGTAATATAATTAATCATTACAGACGGACTTTTGGTCAACAACTTCTCTTATTACTCCGGAAAATGTGAAAATACCATCTTGGATATAAGTGGTAGGCAGATGAGAAACTCAAAGAACAGTGTTTTTTTCAAATACTTAAACATTTACATCTTGCGTGTTAACAATATAATAATCTTTAAATTCCCCCCCCCCAGTGGCTCAGCGGTATGTCTGTGGACTTACAACGCTAAAAACCGGGTTTCGATACCCGTGGTGGACAGAGCACAGAGAGCCCATTGTGTAGCTTTGTGCTTATTTCAAAACAACAACAACAATTTTTAAATGTTAATTTTCTTGCTTGAGTTTCAGTAATGTTCTATATAACTGATTGTTGCCTTAAGACTCAGAGCCAGAAATCGCCTATTCTTACTCTTGAAGACTTGATGCTTTCTTAAAAGTGCTAATATTTACAATCTGAACGACACCTTATGCGATACATATGCTAAACCAGTTACACCCAATACCTTCAAAGTTCTGGCCTAACCATTTCTAATTTAGAATAGCTATCCAGAAGAAGGGAAACAAGCCAGTAACATTTACCACTGAGGCAAATGACGGAATAAACTTTTACAGTTATGTCCCCTCAACAGGTAAAAGTGCAAGAGGTGTTCGAACCTTGGACTTTTGATTAGCAAATTAGCAATGTAACTAATAGTCACAAGTGGGTTTCTAACACTGAAAATTAAACACTAAAATTTGGCCTCTCGTTATACTTCGCTTTGCTCCAAGGTGCGTGTAGGTGACCTGAGTGATTATACCTTTCTTTGTTCCAGATCTGTTGATTTATTATTGTTGTCATGTCTATTGGCTGTATTGTGACAGAACAGTTTAGCTGAGCCAAAGTTTTAATGTTTTAGGGTTATAGGACTACATGGCTGCTCATAAAAAACTGGTGTGTACAGTATGACCAGGTTTATAAATATTGGCACGCCTTTATTTTTGAACTTTATTTTTCATTTTAGCTCCGATGAATGATGAAACGTTGGTTTAAATAGACTCACTCTTTCCTAATGTAATAATTCATTTCTCATTTCTCAATAATCGCGAAACAAAACAACAAACTTTTAAATCTATAATAAGATATGTATATTTTCTACTTTAAGTACAGTTAACTTTGAGGTTTTGTATTTTAGCGCTAACTCTCAGATGGAAAACAATGTGACTCCTGTATACTTGGCGGCACAGGAGGGACACTTGGATGTCCTCAGGTTTCTTGTACTGAAAGCTGGTGGTTCCCTCTTACTTCGAGCAAAAGATGGAATGGCTCCAATTCATGCTGCTGCCCAAATGGGGGCTCTAAAATGCGTTAGGTGGATGGTAAGAAACCTCTGAATATCACATTCCTATACAAGTTATTGGTTATAACGGAAACTTAAATTTCTAGACACATTATCGGTGGAATTGAAGAGACAACAGTCTTTTTTTTTTTGGTAAATCAGCCTTTTTTTAAAGTCTCTCATGGCCACAGAGATTATTTAACGCTACTATTATTTTTCAATTAAAATATAATTTGTGTCGTCAGAAGTCTTCTTTTCTCTTCAACAAACATTTATGTAAAGGAAGGATATCAAACAGACAAATAAAAATAGTTTGTCTTCCCCATCTCACCACTGTATATTTCACAGTAGGTTTATTTTGTTAGTTCCCCAATTTGTTGTTAAGAGTCGTTACTTCTAGAACTAAAACATATATTCATTTTGGTATATGTACTAACTTAAATAGCTTATATATTACCTGAACCAAAAATCTACTCACAGTACTAGAGTATTTTTTAAAGAAAAATAAATACTGGATAATAGTTTCTTTTCTACGTACAGTATTGGATAACGTTGAAGCTAAGTGCATGTTAAGTCAATCAGGATGACCGTTTGTTTTGTATGTGTGTGTTTACTCAACAGGTAGAGGAACAAGGAATAGACCCGAACATGCGTGATCATGACGGCGCTACTGCAACTCACTTTGCTGCCAGCAGAGGGCATTTAACTACTTTGCGATGGCTTCTAAGCCATGGCAGTATGATTTTATTGGACAAATTCGGAAAAAGCCCTGTGAACGATGCAGTCGAAAACAGTCACATGGAGGTGAGTAAAATCAAAGTCAAATATTTATATTAAGTCAGGAGTAAAAGCTCCACCTGCACTTAGAACAGTCTCACTTCCTGCAGTTATGACAAATCAGAGGCCAACACTTACATGATAAACTGCATCTCAAAGTTTGTATTTCATGTTTTTGCATTTTCAAAAGTAATTGCCTGCAGTAGCATCCTTTTACATACTTTATATATAAAAGAGAAAGCGCATCTCCTGGGTCATCTTATCACTTAACCATTTCTCAGTTCCGTATTCAAGCTCTTTCGTTAGTTAACTTTGTCAAACACAGGTTTATGCCCAACTCCACCCCTTAGCTAACTTTGTGATAAACAGTTTTACATTTATCCAAGTTCTTCTGTTAGTCAACTTCATCATATGCAGTTCTATATGTGTTCGAGGTCTTCCATTCGTTAGCTTTATCAACCAGAATTCCATCTTTATTCAAGCTCTATCATTACTTAACTTTAGAATACGTAGTTCCATATCTATCAGAATATTTCATTTCAGGGAAGTTTGTTTCTCAGTAACAGTACATTACACATTTCCAAATGAATCCAAGCCAGTCATTCCAAGACAATGTTTCTCTAGAAAACTTTTCAATACATAGTTTTGTATATTTATCCAAACCATTGTATTCTATTTCAGCTTGTTTAAACGTTTCCATGTATCAGATGTGAAGCTACTTCTTTCTTTGAAAAACGATTTTTTATGTTTTATGTCTGCTCTTTTTATCTTCCTACCTTTCTTCTCTGGCACAGGTTTTAGAAATGGGGTATGCATTCTATCTTGTTGAAGCTTTAGCTACCCCTTGAAGCGAAAGAAAATATATTAAAATGATGGTCATTCAACCTATGTTATTGATACTAGTAAATCACATTCTTGGCTCAGTTATTAATCTGAAGTGAATCACAGCATTTAACGTAATCTAAATTCTTCACAGATCTGCCTGTCGTTTGCATTTAACGTTAGTTACCGCAGATGATAACGGAAAAAAAACCCTAATATGTGGTAAATGTGTTTTAATGAGCAAAATGAAAATATATACATAAAGGGAAGAATATAATTTCGTGCTACGAGGGCTGCTCAAAAAATACGCGGACTGACGTCATAAAACAAAATATGCTTTATTTAGAAGTTACAGGTCTGGGACCCCTTCAAAGTACTCTCCTCCCCAACGCACACACTTATCCCAACGGTATTTCTACTTGTTGAAACAGTCCTGGTACGCTTCTTTTGTAATGTCCTCCAGCTCCTTCGTCGCATTTGCCTTAATCTCGGGAATCGTCTCAAATCTTCTTCTTTTCAAGGGTCTTTCGAGTTTGGGGAACAAGAAAATATCTCAAGGAACAAGGTCAGGTGAGTAGAGGGGTGGGGAAGAACAGTGATCGAGTGTTTGGCCAAAAACTCACGAGTTCTGAGGCACAAATTTCGCAGCAACGCGGTGCATCTTTAATTTTTCGGTCAAAATCTCGTAACAAGATCCAACTGATATCCCACACTCTCTCAGCAAGCTCCCTGACAGTCAGACGTCGATTTGCCCGCACCAGGGTGTTGATTTTGTCGACGTGTGGGTCGTCAGTTGACGTGGAAGGACGTCCAGGACGCTCATCATCTTCAATGGACTGTCGACCATCCTTAAAACGTTCATGCCACTTGAAACATGCCGTACGCTTAATAACAACATCATGCCGTGCCGTGTTAAGCAGCGCAAAGTTTCAGTCGCAGATTTTCCAAGTTTAACACAAAATTTCACAGCAAGTCGTCGCTCCTTCAGGTCATTCATTCTGAAATCCGCCAAACGAAAAAATCGCACTTCACTTAAAACCGCGTAGCTAATACACAAATGAAGATATCTACAATCGGGAAATGGCGTCGTAATCAGCTGATCTGTGCAAACCTAGCGACACCAAGCGGATTCCCCTGGAACCAACTGGAGCCGCGCAATTCAAACAGTCCGCGTATTTTTAAACAGCCCTCGTATAGTAATGGTTAAATATAGTTATTTACGTATGTCCTTTAGAATTAAATTTTAGTGTTAAAATCAACTTATAAAGGTAACATGAAAATTATATGTTATCTAGAGATTTAAATAAGTGCCCTTTTCGGGATGGTGGATGCTATATAATATATTAGATATAGACATAAAAATTAAGGAATAAATTAATTAGTTCTGAGTTTTTCACCAATAAAATCTCAGAAAATGCTAAACGTATATCTTGCAAATTAGATATGGAAGTGAAAACCATACTCAATACGTTAAATATTTATAAAACGATACTTAAAACACAATCAACTATACTAACTTTTTATTCAATATTTGTGAAAGCAATTTGATAAACGTGATAAAAACTTTTCAGCAGTACAATTTCCTCCTATGTAATCCATTTAAATATACTGATGAAAAATACAAACATAAGTTTAAACAAGTTGAAATCTGTACGTAATATTATGGAAACACTGCAATGCTGTCCGTCTGTAGGAACACCATCCACTTTTGCAAAACACGCACAATATACCTTTGTAAGAGAAAATTATAAAGTATTGTCAACATGCGTAAAATGAAATATTTTGTTAAGAACTATTTACTGTTATACATAACAAAAATCATAGTTATATGGGTAGAGGAATATAATGTATTTAATTCAATGTATGCATTATATAAGCGAAAACTATAACACAGTGATCTATATCTTCCTCTGATGGTTCACTCATGAAATACATTTTTGGCCCAAACCTTTGTTAATTTTATAATAAATAAAATCGTTATTACTAAGATGGTAAACAAATACACTTAGTACTGTCAGACTGAGAAATGCATGTGACATTCAATATCTATAATGTAATTTGTATAAAGAGATATGTTCTATGGACATCGTCAACGATTTATAAGAACCATAGACAATTTTATCTGATATCTGTAGCGAGATACATGATTCAGAATTTCACTTATCACAACGAAACCTTACCAAAACATATATCACGACAAAATATAACACCAACTTATTATAAAGAGCGTCTTTAACCTTATGTTCGTTCATATTAAACACTAACTACTTGGTTCGGTTAGTCCTCATCGTATTCGAACAACTTTTGCAAGGCAATGTGTAATGTTATCAATGAGGTTATTCGAACAACTTTCACAAGGCAATGAGGCATGTTATCAATGAGGTTATTCACGTACTTCATCTTGATTTCATCTAAACTTATCACTAGAACGAACTATAACTCAGCTACAGCGGTTAGCAGGGATGTAGGGATGATGCAAATGCCATTCTTGCTATACTGTTTACAATTGTTTTTGAAGGATATATATTAGTCATCCTTACAGTTACTTACGTTTTATTCAGTGTTTCAATAGGTACAGGAAAGTCGTATTTCTAAGCAAGTTCCAAATACAATGAAACTACCACTGAATTATTATTTGCCTATTTTTGGCTAGTAATTCCTGTTTCACCCTAAACTTAAAATTTATAAAGGAACACCATTTTTCTGTAATAAAGCTAACTTTAAGGGGTAATGATAACATGATTACACGAGAATTATGATTTTGTTTTAAATACTACTAATTAATAATACTTATAAAAGCGGATATTCCGTTTGAAACTATGTAACCTCAGTGAAACTGGTTGACATCATTGTTTTGGTTTTTGAGTTATCATGTAGATAAAAAGAGAAGCAGAAGAAAGAACAAGAAATTCAAACTTTTGTTCTATATCTACAGACATTCCCAGAACTTGTCATTACAAATATGTTGTTAAAAATATTATTTAATGTTGTAACATTCTGATGACCCATTGAAGAAGTATCTCATAATACCTTTTCAATGAACAATTCGAGCTATCCCTACATAGGTAGTGCTACTGCCTGCATGATAGGTTGAGACAAGTTGAAACCTGCATGCAGTTCTATAGAAGTATAGTAACACTGTCCAACCATAAAAACACCATCTGCTTTTGTGAAACGTCTTTAACGTTTTACTTATAACCTGAAACTGTAACGCTATCTGGATCGAACCCTTTAAGCATGTGTCACAACTAGTCAAGAATTACTCCAAACACTAAACAATGCCATTGAAACAACTCTTGCATAAAGTGATCGAAGATGCTTCAAGTTTTCATCAACACTCGTTTTGAGCATGATCTCGGTAACGACCGTATTCGATATCGATGTGACATGTGGAAGGTAAAGATAAGTCTCAGTGGCTTCCATAAATGATTCTGCACAGGTTGGTAGTTATGGAAATCAACTCGCAATCTTGAACGTGCTCGCCCTTTTAACCGTAAAGAGTATCATAACGTGTCGGTCAATCCCTCTATTCCTTGGTAAAAGAGTATCGTAATTTGACGGTCAATCCAACTATTGTTGGTAAAAGAGTATCATAACGTGTCGGTCAATCCCTCTATTCCTTGGTAAAAGAGTATCATAATGTGACGGTCAATCCCTCTATTCCTTGGTAAAGAGTATCCCAAGAGTCTGTGGTAGTTAGTGTTGACTAGCTGCCTTCTTTTTAGACTTTCACTGCTAAATTAAGGGCGGATAGCGCAGATGGTCTTCGTGTAGCTTTGCATGAAATTCAAAACAAACAAACAAACAATATATATTGTGGATAAAATTTATGTCTCTGTCTAGATATCTACATATATGTAAGGTTAAAGTTCATTAGTTACTTTTACATGTGAACTAAGAATGGTATGTTTCTCGATCTGAACAATGCTGGGTTTTGTATAGTATCTTGGAACACATGGTTATTACTTAACAGACCAACCACCTATTAATGTGCACTGTAAGCAATTAGTAACAAAAACGTGAAAATGATTATGTTTGAAAAACTAAGACATTAAAGAGCCCAACATATCACCAGAATAAATATGGAAACTACACGTATTATGTTTAGGTTAAAAATATCAAACTACTTCATTTGTTGATAATAAAACAAACACCTTGAATAATGTGAGGCACATTTATGACAGAAAATGTGCTATAAACTATCGCACATTGATGATAATTGATGCCTGAATGTTTTTAAAGTATGCGTGTTCTTCGTTTAGCTTTGGGTGGCCTCTCAGTGGGTGGCTCAGCGGTATGTCTGCGGACTTACAACGCTAAAAACTGGGTTTCGATACCTGAAACCCAGAGCACAGATAGCCATTCTGTAGCTTTGTGCTTAATTCAAAACAACAACAACAACAGCTTTGAGTGTAAACGATTTTATTATATTTACGTCTTTCTTATAATATTTTCTGTTTATCTCCTGGCCAAGCGCGTTAAGGCGTGCGACTCGTAATCTGAGAGTCGTGGGTTCGCATCCCGGTCGCGCCAAACATGCTCGCCTTCCCAGCCGTGGGGGCGTTATAATGTACGGTCAATTCCACTATTTGTTGGTAAAAAGAGTAGCCCAAGAGTTGGCGGTGGGTGGTGATGACTAGCTGCCTTTCCTCTAGTCTTACACTGCTAAATTAGGGACGGCTAGCACAGATAGCCCTCGAGTAGCTTTGTGTGAAATTCAAAAACAAACAAACAAACTGTTTATCTTCATGCTCCACCTTATCTAATCCTATCAGTTTTGAAAACCTGACAAATATTCACACTTTATAGATAATCCACTAAATTTCGGTAATTTTTATCCTATTGTAACTTATTAAATACAACAGATAGCTTTTAACACTGATAATTAAATTATATCTTAAATTATCGATTATCATAGGCATCTACATATTGATTTTATAGAGAACAACTGTGTAAGAATGAGCTTTAGTATGTTGACAAAAAACTGTGGTAATAACAGGTGTGTATTGATAACATTAATGTAGCAGCGAATTTTGTTTGCTGACAACGACAATGTCACAAGTCACTGTGCATTAACAATAAGACCACAGTAGCAAACTGTACTAATAACGATAGTTTATTAGTAACTTTCTTATGTGCTTACATCAGTAGTACAGTTGTAAGTTTATTGCGTGGTTATAACAATAGTATAGTAATAAGTTTGTTCTGTGGTTTCAACAATGTTTCAGTGGTAAGTTTGTTCTATGATTACGACAATAGTACAGTAGTAAGTTTTTTGTGTGCTTAAAGTAGTAGTATAGTTGTAAGTTTATTGCGTGGTTATAACAATAGTATAGTAGTAAGTTTGTTCTGTTGTTACAGCAACAGTATAGCACTAAGTTTGTTCTGTGATTACAACAATATTACACTAGTGAATTTGTTCTGTGGTTACAACAATATTACAGTAGTAAGTTTGTTGTGTAGTTACAACAATAACACAGTAGTGAGTTTGTTGTGTGGTTACAACAATAGTATAATAGTACGTTTATTGTGTACTTAGAATAATATCACAGTAGTAAGTTTATTGCGTGGTTATAACAATAGTACAGTAATAAGTTTGTTCTGTGATTACAACAATATTACACTTGTGAATTTGTTCTGTGGTTACAACAATATTGCAGTAGTAAGTTTGTAGTGTAGTTACAACAATAATACAATAGTGAGTTTGTTGTGTGGCTACAACAATGGTATAGTGGTGAGTTTGTTGTGTAGTTACAATAATATTATAATAGTAAGTTTATTGTGTGCTTAGAATAATATCAAAGTAGTAAGTTTATTGCGTGGTTATAACAATAGTACAGTAATAAGTTTGTTCTGTGGTTATAACAATATTAGAGTAGTAAATTTGTTCTGTGGTTTACAACATTATTACAGTGAAAGTTTGTTGTGTAGTTACAACAATAGTATAGTAGTAACTTTTTTGTGCGCTTACAGCAGTAGTATAGTAGTAAGTCTTTGTGTGGTCTCAACAAGAGAATAGCAGTAAGTTTATTGTGTGCTTGGAAGCTAATTCTTTTATTGATACCATAAATAAATGCTAGTTAAAGTAAAAGTCACTTATTCAGTTTATTTTCCGGTAAAACAGTAATAAGTTTACAGACTTATAACGCAGATAACTCAATATGGCTTTGTTCTAAAACAAGGATGTCTGACTCTGTTTGAAAAGCTTCTTTCAGTGTGAACTCATTACCCATGTTTCAGGTAGCGAAATAACATGTCTGGAAAGCTTGTAAGTTTAAACTGATTTGTGTTACTTTATTTAGATTCAGGTATGGATTATTCTCTGTTATAAGAGAAAACACAGAAACTGTAGTATTAGGCCTATTATGACTTTTAGCATTAAATTCTTCTTTTGGTTCCTTAAAGATATTCAGGAATTGGAAGAGTGTTTAATAATAATATTCCAACCATTCTATATTTCCCACATCCATTACCCATTATGTATAGGTTTAAAACTAACATTGAAATCATTTAGTTTGTTTAAAGTGCTAGTAGGTTAGTATGACAAACCGAAGTAGCAATGAGTTTTATTTAAGGTCGAAACCGGTTGCGACATGGAATTTTTACTTAACTAGTGTTGAAACCAGCCTCGCCAACTTGTAAGAGGAATTCATACCATTAGAATTATAACAAATGGCTTATATAAATGGTGTTTTGACTAGAACTTGTCTTTACTTTATCTACATCAGCCTGAAAATAACCGAACTGAGCGAAACGCATCTTCGCCAGTGGATATGACAAATACAGTATGGTTGGAATACCATTATCATACGCTCGTTTGATTTTGAAAATTCGTAAAGAACTAGACATAGAATGTAGTGTTTAAAACATTATAGGCCTAATGCTACCTTATAATAATTATAAATATAAAACATGCCTCGTCGGCTTATAAAGGTCATAAGGTTATTTTTAGGGTTAGTAGCTGAAATGATAACCGATAATTATCACACCAAGTGTAACATTTTCTTCAGAAATAATTGTGCACAGACGGTTAAAAACTTGTTAAAGGACAGGTACGAATTTAAACAATAGAACATAACATTTAGGCTTGTCGCAAAAAGAGAATTATGTAATTTTTCTAGTGTAATTTTTGATAATCGAGTTCAGATGTTAAACGTTATTTTTGTGTCGACAATAATGCTTATTTTGACTGTAGTGTTCATGTTACGTATGTATCTTGGCTGAGACAGTTTAGCCAATCAAATGCTTCTTTGATTATTGCATTACCTACCTTATCTGTAAAACAATGTTTGCTATGCTCTCCTTCAGCCATGTATGTTTCGTAATGTTAACAAATATACCTATAGCGTTGCTACCTTATGATCCTTACGTTTAGTTTGTAACTCATTGGTCCGAGTGGATTATAAAAGGTAACGTAGTTGATCTTACACACTGTGGTGTATTTTACATACGCTGGTGATTTAAGATTATCCGGTAAGTTTTTCTATATAATATGATACATATATACACACGATGACTAAGAAAATTATTATCAAAGGTACTTGTATAACAACAAATAAGTATCTATGTTAATGTGTATATAAGCATATGGTAAACTAGTCACTTGAGATTGTTGTCTTGGATACTACTATTTAAGGCGATTATTAAAATACAACAGATATAATATCAAACTGATAGTCATAGTTGTTTCCTGATGACCGAAAATAATATTTGTTTTTCTTCACATATACAGTACGTAAAATCGGTCTGTTTGATGACTAATTGCTAACAGTTAGTTTTACTTTGTAGAAGATTCTGTTTTTTTTTTTCCTAGGGATAGTTTTACATGTAAAGAAAATCTGTTTAATGAATGATGGATAAAAGTTAGCATTACATGTGAAGATTCTATTTAATGAATCGTTGTTAGGGGTAGTTTTACATGTAAAAAGATCTGTTTAGTGAATTGTTGATAAAAGTTAGAGTTATATGTATAGATTCTGTTTTATGAACCGTTGATCTATATTTATTGTTTTGTGGCTTCATATACACTATTTTTGTGTTATGGGAAAGTTGATATATTCAACTGGACGCGCTTTAGACTGAAACATATGGCAGTAATTATGAGAGTTAGGACGTTATATGGTAGAGATGTTTCACCGTATTTCTTCGGTAAAGTGTTGTGTTAGACAGAGAGCATTGAAATAAATATCCATCGACTACTATGAATGAAAACAGAAACAACTACTTGTGGGTTGTTTAAATAAGATATGCTATCCTGTTTATTTGTTGTTTCTTTCATTAATAATAATTGCTGTTAGTTACTATATCGTAATAAATTACCTTTATTTCATTATAATTTGCTGTTCATTAAAATGCTTTTAATTATAAAGATTTATTTGCATTGTTAGCCTAGAATTCGTATTTAGAATTAATCTAAATCTTCTGAGCTGACTAAACCCTATAACATATTATCTGGATCACGGCCGATAATATCGTTAATATAGAGAGTCAACGAATGAAACAGTACATTTTAATGCTCATACAAAATACGTAACAAAAATAGTCTTCTTCTTCTTCTTCATGTGTCAAATCTGCGGCAGACATCGACGACCATGGCTTGAACTTCTCTGTTGTCAATCCTCCTTATCAACTCGATGTTGCTCATTGAGTTCTTGGTGACATAGTTATTGAGGCTGTCGATATATTTAGTTCTTTGACATCCTCTGCTTTTCTTCCCTTCTATTTTTCCACATAGCATTTTTTTCTCTATCCCATTCTTCCTACAGATATGTCCTAGAAATTCCATTTGTCTCTTTCTTATCGTTTTCATGAGGGACCTTTTGTATCCTGCCAGTTCCATGACTTCCACATTTGTTTTCTTTTTCAGTCCATGATATTTTAGCATCCTTCTAAGGAACCAGCAGCTTCTAATCTCTTCTCTGTATCTTTGTTCAGTGTCCAGCTCTCACAGCCATATAGAGAACAGACCATACATATGATTTCAAGGTGTTAATTTTAGTGACATTTGTTATGTTCCTGTTTGTGAATATGGACTTTATTTTATAGAAAGTATCCTTGGACATTGCAATTCTTTTCTTTATTTCTGTGTCACTCTTTGCACTTGATGTTATAGTATATCCAAGATATTTGAAGCTTTCGACTTGTTTTATTCTCACGTCCTTGCCGGTTATGCTACATGTGGATGTAATTGATTGTTTTGAGATAACCATGCACTCTGTTTTCTTTGCGTTTAACTGCAAGCCTTTTTCTTCACTCTCTCGTCTACTGCTGTTGAGTCTGTAGATTTCGTTCGGAGTCCGCAATGAGGACTGTGGTTGTTGATATTGCATCCGCCTACTTTGACTCCCTGATGTTCATTGATGTTTCGTAGGATTATTTCGATGTATAAGTTAAAAGATCTGGTGAAAATACACATCCCTGCCTCACCTCTTTCAATTGGTCTATATTCACTCAATTCATTTTCAATTTTGATAGCTGCCATTTGCTGCCAGTAAAGGTTTCTAGGATTCTTAGATCTTTAGCATCGATGTTCAGGTCTGACAACATGTCGAATAGGTCATCATGTCTCACTTTGTCAAAGGCTTTAGAATAATCGATAAAACATAGATATAAATCCTTTTGTACTTCCAGTGATCTTTTCATGAGCATGTTTAGAGCGAAAATTGCATTTCTAGTGCCTTTATCGGTTATAAATCCAAACTGAGTATCAGAAATCTCTGGTCTTATCTTATTCCTCATTCTAGACATGAGCACTCTTAAAAGAACCTTGGTAAGATGACTCATTAGACTAATTATCCTGTGCTGTTCACAGTCAGTTGTTCCGGGCTTTTCGGCAATGCAATAAAGACTGATTTTTTAAGTCTTCCGGTATTTCACCCGTGTCATAAATAGTGTTCAGCAGTTTTGTCACTTCCTGGATTCCCACTTCTTTTGGGCTAATAAAAGTTCAATGGGTATGTCGTCTGGACCAGCTGCTTTGCCTTTATGTATCTTCTTCATTGCATGTTCCACTTCATCAGGCATAATTGGAAGACCTACTGTGTCTATTTCTATGTGTGGGGTTGGGCTTCTGTTGTCGTTATATAGTTCCCAATATATTCTGACCATCTGTTAAGTATATCTTTTTTATCCATCAAGATCTCTCCATTCTTAGATTTTAAGCATCCTGTTTTGCTGATGGAGTCTTTCCTGTCACTTCACTAATTTTCTTATGCATATATTTGCTGTCTTTTTTACCTTGTTATTTTT
>NC_134834.1:152345576-152420588 GCF_004210375.1 Tachypleus tridentatus
ATACTTTTACAACATAAACAATTAAGAAATAACACATACTATTCAGGAACAAAAATTTATGTTACATAGTGTAATTGAAAATAATTATTGCATTTCTATACGCTGTGAAACGAACTACGTTGTAGGAACGTACGAAGTGTTTATTAAGTTGTATTCCAGTTTACATGATTTTAGTTTATTTGAATCTACTCGATATTTATTTCAATTTGAAATGCAATGTGAATTTTAATGTAGTATTTTATAATATATTTTATAACTGATTTTATACATATTGTAATGTCCTCATTTTTAGATTTATTATTACATTTTAAATTAATTCAGTGGGTGTCTGATGAACAGCATAAACTACAAAATATAAAGAAAAATAAAGAAACAATGAAAAGATTTAAATACGTTTATCTCTCTTTTTCTCTCTCTCACTATATGTTTTTCTATTAACTGAGTGTGCATTTATTTATTTATAACAAAATTATGCTTTAACTAAAAATATATGTATGTATATGTATATTTATGTACTACCTTTACATCATCAATCCATTCCTTACAGGCATTCTTTCTGGTCAGAAATAATACATATAGTACATGATATAAAATAATGTTAAACAAAATTTTAATTCGGTGAATTGTGTTACTTTATAGATGCTGGTTAGTCTGTGTGTATTTTTTCTTCATTTGTGGTCGCTGTAAGAAATTCTTACCATTTACAAAATTCATAAAGTGGATGGGCATGAATGATATTCACCTCGTCGCACCAAACATGCTCGCCATTTCAGCCGTGGGGGCGTTATAATGTTATGGTCAATCCAACTATTCGTTGGTAAAAGAGTAGCCCAAGAGTTGGCGGTGGGTGGTGATGACTAGCTGCCTTCCCTCTAGTCTTACATTGCTAAATTAAGGACGGATAGCGCGAAATTCCAAAAACAAACAAACAATAATATTAAAGTTAAGTTTAACAAACAATAATATTAAAGTTAAGTTTAACAAACAATAATATTAAAGTTAAGTTTAACAAACAATAATATTAAGGTTAAGTTTAACAAACAATAATATTAATTCTTTGTTTCCCGTGCATGTATATTGTAACTGCATTTGCTTTATTATAAGTGAGAACTAAACTTAAAAATATTCTTAAAAAATATCAGCGATCTAGTTTTGTAACTATATCATAATATAGTCTGGATTTCTCCAGAATGGAAAAATCCTTTCGTGCTCAACTAGCGACTCTACTTGCTTATGTATACAGTGCTAATAAACACGGACGCCTAAAGTGAAGTTTGCACTGTTAGTGTTTTCTTTAACTTGTTAGTCTAAGTGCTCTGGTAAATTTAATTATGTTTATTTCTGTAAGTGGGTGAATTTGGCATGTGTTTGAATATAACAGAAAAAAACCAATTTAAATAGCGAACACGGACAGAAATATGTTTATGATTATACTATTGATTTACATTTCATTGTGGCTTCTTATATGTTTGAGCAATGTGTAACAAACAAGAGGAAATATACACATTTACTTAAAAGTGTCGTACCTAGAGTAAGAAATAAAGAGAAACTTTTCAAAAAAGTAAACAATTGTAGTGATGGCTAATACCAGTCTTTCAAAACAATGCGAACAATAGCAGGGATGGAACTTGCACAATGTAATATAATGTTAACAAAAATAGGATAAGTTAACTCAATTGTGATTTATTAGTTATATAGCTTGCTATAAGTTAAGTCTTGTCCGTGTTGAGATTATGCAAATACTATCCCACCATCTTGTTATACAGTAAGGAACTGTCTGGTAGTTCCTATTTCACCCAATACTTAACCTTTTTAAAAGAAATACCAGTATTTGTAAAAAGTTTGTTTGTTTGTGAATTTTACACAAAGCTACTCGAGGGCTATCTGTGCTAGCCGTCCCTAATTTAGCAGTGTAAGACTAGGGGAAGGCAGATAGTCATCACCACCCACCGCCACCTCTTGGGCTACTCTTTTATCAACGAATAGTGGGATTGACCGTCACATTATAACGCCCCACAGCTGAAAGGGTGAGCATGTTTGGCGCGAAGGGGATGCGAACCCGCGACCCTCAGATTACGAGTCGCATGCCTTAACACGCTAGCCATGCCATGCCAGGCCTTTTTGTAAAAAGAGCTGACCTCAAGGGGTAATGATAACATTGTCCACACTAGAATTACGATTTTTTAAAGTCACTACTAGTTATTAATAATACTTATAAAAGCAGATATTCTGTTTGAAACTCTGCCACATCAGTTAAAAATAGTTGACACAATTGTTTGTTGGTTTGTGTTTTTTTAGTTACGTGTTTAAATATAATAGTACTATCTGTTGTCTGTTATATGTTCGTGTGACAACTTCGCAGGACGTAGGTGGATTTTCACCAAGATTGATATGAAGGCTCATACAGAAGTACATATATTTCAGTTTTGCATTTTGCGGTTGTTATGAGCGTTTTAGCACTACTTTACGGTCTGTGGATCAACTTTTACTAGATTTTTTTGTATGTTTATTGAGTCCGTGGAGAAATACATAGACATTTTCAGTTTTGTATTTCATGTTTTGGGTTTTATAAGTGCTTTTTTTTGATTTCTTTGCTTTTCGTTGATGTATCTTCACTAAATTTGTCATGAAGGTTTATAGGGTCTATGCAAAAATACATGCAAACTTGTGTTTTATATTTTAAGTTTTGCAGTTTTATGGATGTTTTGTGCTTTTAAAATTACATATAAGGGAAGCAACTTTTGTATGAACTTAGCTACCCTTTCAAAAAAAGTGCAGAAGAAAAAAGAAAAATGAATTGTAACTTTCTGCTGTGATATTTACAGAATTTGTGATCCAGTCTTTACACAGATATTGTTATAAAAGAAACACTGTTCTAATGACCTATTGAGGAGTTATGTAATATACCGTTTTGATAAACAATTTGAACCATCCCTACATAGGTAGTACTGCCGCCTGCTTGATATTGCTGCAAGTCGTTTTGAAAAAGCTGCTGTTACCTCCAATGAAGATATATATTTACGACAAAAAGGTTTTATTATGCGATCTTACCTCTAATCATACCTGACCATATTCTGTAGTAATAGTACGCACTTCTTTTCATTAAATTCGTAGCATTCTTAATGACAAAGTAATTTCGTATAAAACATTATGAGGTTTTATTTATTATTTTCGTTTAAGAATAAAGGTTTGCAATAAGCTACACAATAGACTATCTGTGCTCTGTCCACCACAGGGAATCAAACCACAGATTTGAACGTTATGATAGTCTGAAAAATTAGCATGGGACACCAGCGAAAGACCCAAAACGATAAATACGCAAGAATATTAATATGCATAGTTTTGATTTGCCAAAAGGGGTAAATTGCATTAGGTTAGTTTATATCTTTAAATAGTTATATCGTTAGGTTGATAATAATCTTGTCTGGGGAAATGGTATGATTAAAACTCAGATCTCTTCGGATCCATAAACGTTTATGACACCAACAAAACTTTACTAAAATTTGTTGTGTCGTTTTATTCGATATATTTTAAACCACATTCTAATACTTTGTTCCACTGTACTTAAGTTTAGACATTTCATTCGTTATTGTTGTTTTATAAAGTAATCAGATCTTGTCGCTAATTATAACTTAATTTTTAAACTGAGCATTGGCAGAAATGATCGAATTTTAAATCAATTTCAGCTTCAAACCTTTTCGAACAGAAAAACTGGCCCTTTTGACTGCTTATACTTTAAAAGTTGATAATTTAAACGTGAAAATACCATATATATATATATATTCCAAGCTGCACTGTGGCGAAGACGATAAAATACGACCTTATTTGGTTTTCTTTATTACACGAACCCTGTTGACATGGATACTACTAAATCTCTTCAAAGAGTGAGCCTCACTCACCTTTTAAAGTAACTATTATTTTTATCGTACTTTTACTTCGTCAATTCACACATTAGTGATAAAGTCAACAGCACGAGGGGCCGCCTGAAGCACCAGTGTTCATTATTAGCTTCAACCTGCCAAGTATTGATTTGTCCAGACATCGCTTCTTTAACTTTTTCACTGCTAATTTTATTTTCACACAGCCCACTCATAAACTACTGAAAGTTTGTGCTTAAAATCCTTTGCTTCGCTCACGGAGCTAATTTGATGTATTCATTTTTTATCATGTAAATCTGTTTTATGTGTAACAGTTTGATACTTTAATATATTCTAATAGTGATATCATAATTTGAGTCATTTCAAACATAGGCAACATAGCGAAATAGCATTAATATGCAAAGTTATCTAAACAGATATTTAAACACAGACAAAACATAAAGCTTAAACCGGTAGGCGTAAATAAACCAAATCAAATGTAAACGACTTGTTCTGTACAATACAAACATTTAACTTGCATCAGGTGTAAAGTGACTGTTGAGAACAGAATATTAAACATTGTCATAAATCTGCACAAATAAATAAAAGAAGTTAAAAAATTAATGAAAACTTTCGTTGAAAACGTAAGTAATTAAGCAGATTATGACCAAAAATGCCTTACAAATTAATGAAACCAATTCTATATAACGAAGAGAGAGTTAAATGCACAATATCATAAATAAATTCATCAAAAACAAAGATTTACACTGATTAGAATGTGTTGAATCATCAGTTGGGTGTCCACGTTATCAAGGATATTTTTAGCCCTAATCCTGATAATATCTAATGAGGTTCGACCAGCTTAAAAGGTTTAGGTTAGTTTAAATCATTTTGCTAAGCTAGAAATGCAAACTAATCCTTTCGAATGAGATATTAGGCGTTGTAAGTTCGTAAGCCTAATGAACAATAGTATTGATCAAAGGACCACATTTAATGCAGCTTACTGGAGTCTAATTCAACTGCTATTATTACACATTTTGTTGTAAAACTAGCTTCACCCAATTAAAAATGACGTGCTAAAAAGCTTTAGTAATTTTGTTTCGTCACAACATCCATCTCTGTTTGTTTCAATGTAATGAGTCCTAAAACTCACACAATGAATTTTTTAACTTACTAAAATGTTGGAATTTTTTAACGACTAAAGGTTATTATAAAACAAATGTAAGAATGTTTTCTTTTAAATACTTTTCATGTACCGTAGGGCTGGACTTTCACAGTTTTCATGCTTTTTGTTACTTGAGAACAGTGAGTATGTGTTTTCTTACAGCAAAGCCACATTTCTACGGATTTACAACGCTAAAATCAGGGAGTTCTATTCCTCTCAGTGACTTCAGCAGAAAGCCCGATGTGGCTTTGCTATAAGGAAAACACACACACATATTGCAAAGAACATTTCTCAATTTTATGTGCAAAGAGAATAATTCTTCTTGAAACCTATTCCTAGAAAAGTTTCTAGACCAGAAGCACAACTATTTTAGTTCATTTTTATCTAAATATTTTAACACAATAATCCAGTGGTTATTTACCACGTGAGTTTAATATAACGTATTTAATAGGTAGAAAATAATGTTTGAATAATGTTATTAAAACATATAATGAAAATGAAATTACTTGTATACGTCTGCTTTGAAAGTGCAGTTTAACACTCGAATGTTAGTTCCAATATACGACTGTAGATTATGATCTAAACACTTTGTCAGAATAATACAAATATTATTTACATAAACATCCTGTACTTTTAATTTAAATCCTGTTTCTGGTGTCTTTGGATTAATCACCTAGACCAGTATTTCTTTGCTAGTTGTGTTACTTTTTTTGCAACAAGCGCTTCAAAAGTACCACAATTTACGCTATTTTTGATAGTTGGTTCGATAAACACAATAACACCGATCAATAATTTCAAGCATCTCTTTAGGGTTTCCAGTTAAAACAATGTGTAGCAGCATCTCTATGATCGTGATGCCTCCAGCTTAGGTGTTAAGTTCCACATGAAGTGATGTCTCATAAGTTACTTATACAAATAGTGAAAGTTGGTAATTTAAATGGGGTCCACAATGACCCAACTATCAGCCTCGTCCTGGTACCTTACACTACCTGTTCTCATGTACCTCCTTTCGCAGAGTATCTCTAAACCTAGTGAGATTCCTGGGTAGGTTTCGTGCTCTAAAATGCTCCAGATCAGTTTAATTAGGTTCAGTACTCTGGTCTGGACATACCTGGCTCCCTGTTATTATGGCTGGCAAGTCACAGAGATAACAGAGCCACGTTCCAGCACTCTAATGTTAACAGACGTGTCACGGGCACAAAGTTCGCGAACAAAGGTGAAAGATTTTGAGATGTAGTTTGTCAAGCTATCGAAAATGTGGAAGCAAACATTGATTTACACGATGGACAACATAGCTAATTAAATAAAATTTTTACCTCTGCTATTATTGCAGTTTTCGGAACAACAAAGCCACATTCTTCCAACTAAATATTGTCTACTTCGTCGATAGTTACAAGTTTGACTTAATTAACAGTACTTATAAATAATGTGATCAACTAGACATGCAAAATTTACAATTACTGCATTAAGCCCTCTATTCTGTCTGTTTCTCTTAAAAACCGTCATCGTTTGCGTAACGTTCCACTGTTACGTTCGCCACCATTCGTGTTAGCAGCAAACATTTTAGCCTATTAGAACGCGACTCAATAAATGATCCATATTTTGACATAGAGAGTTAACCGAGGAGATAAGCTTTCTAAATCGTACGATCAACTACTCATTGTTTATAAAATAAATGAAGTGTCTGATGTTAGAGCACTTCTGAAATTTTTAGCATTTCTTTTCATATTATATCACCCAAAGAACTGTCTTCGATTGCGTGCAAACGATAAATTGCTCAACGTCATATTTGTTTGGCAATAATTTGCTACAGCTATAGGCATCAATTGCGATTGGTAAACTTGTAAGCCAATCAAATCCGTTCAAAACGGATAACTGTTCTCTCTGTACAGAATTGAAGAATTAACAAGATACCTTATTTGGTACTGGACGACTGTTGTCCGTTATCTTTGTATTCGTGGATTCTCACTTGTTACAAGACGCTGTACTTTGATTATCAGAGTTGCGGTATGATTTGATGCAGGTCTTTTTCTGAATGGTCTTTACCCCATAACTAATCTATATTCTTTTGTTGTTGTGTTTTAATTAAAAAAAGTACAAGGAATATATATGTCTATCTTGTAAACTGTAAGTCCGATCTGAACATATCTTTATGATCTGACTGTATGAAGATTTCGTGTAGCATTATACAACCTATAAAACGTAAAGCATACTTTTGATACATTCCGTTCCAACACGACTTTATTATCGCTTGTGTTTGTCACGTGACTTGCTGACTTTATTATACGGTTGATTCGTTTGTTGTTGAGCAAAAGAGTTACACAATTATCTATCTGTGTGATTCCCACCACAGATATCGAAACCCACATTTTAGCGCTATAAGCATGCAGACTTGATCCTTAGCCACTAAGAAGCTTGATTTAAGGTATGTAATCTTATTTACATGTTTTTATACATATATATTTAATTAAATTGTAAAATATTAAGTAAAAACTTCATTGTAAGTAAAATGCAAAGTAAGTGTTAGTATAACATAAAACGCGCGGGCTTATCAGAGACAAAATCATGGAACAACAAAATGAATTTGAAAATTTTGGTTTACTCAGTGCATGAACGCATATGGATAATGTAATACCATCTGTTCCTTTCACTTCGGAATAATGAGAAGAACATTTTCCACACGGTATTGATAGAAACGTTGCCAAGAATACTGCAATCAAAGATGAGAAATCTTCGTTCAATAATAGAACTATGGAGCTCATTTCTCATTAGACAGCAATTATTTATCTTCTTTATTTAATGAACTTAAATTACTCTTGCTAGTAAGTTTCAGAATATATATTATACTACTGAACTGTAGACAAACAGCTATGTATTATTTTTTTATACTCTGAACACAGATTTCAGCCACCTTTTAAATATTTCAAAAATTGAAAACTGTTTACTGTGGTGTTCTTGTATATTTTAAGACATATACGTCTGTTGAATTTATCTGTTAAATTTGGATCGAACGTAATACGCTTTAGTTTGTGTTTTGAAAATTAAAACACATAGCTCTCTTACTTAATAGTTCATGTGTGTATGTGTGTGTGTGTATATATATATACATACACTGCAATAAAATCTTAAAGTCAATGAACATAAAGAAAAATATGCATTTTGCGTTGTTAGACTTAACCATATTATTTGAGTAGAGCTTCGAAAGATGAAAATAAGAAAAGTGAAAATAAAAATAAAAAACTTTTTAGCATTTAATAGGAAAAATGTGAACACTATGAAATTAGCCTAAATACTAGCTGGTCAAAAGTTTAAAACCATACTGAAACAAAGCGTCAATCGGTAAACATGTAACGAAATTTACTCATTTGTGTTCAAGCATTAGCATCTCCTGTGTTACATTTGGTAAAACAATGTAAAGGCTAAAAGTTGACAGAGTTTGAACGTGGCAGAATTCTCGAGCTGCAAAAGCAAGGGCTCTCTCAACGTGTGAGATTGGGCGTTGTAAAGCTGATGTTACAAATTTCTTAAAAGACGGAAAGAGGGACACGGAACGAGAATTTCAAGTGGTCGGCCCAAGGAAATTTAGCCGACGTTGAGCAGGAGGATTTGACGACTTGTCCGGCAAGACACTAGACGATCGTCGAACCAGATTAAGGCCCTTACGGATGCAGAATGCAGCTCAAGAACAATAATACGGTATCTACGAGAGAAAGGCTTTAAAAACCGTAAACGTCTTCAACGGCCACGCTTTCTTCCACACCACGAAATAGCTCGGTTAAACTTTGCTGAGAAGCACCAAACATGGGACGTAGAAAAGTGGAAGAAGGTTTTTTTCTCTGATGAGAAAACATTTAACCTGGATGGTCCAGATGGTTTCCAACATTACTGGCACAATAAGGATATTCCACCGGAGACATTTTCTACACGACACAGTGGAGGAGGTTCCATCATGATCTGGGGTGCTTTCTCCTTCCATGGAATAATGGAGCGTCAGGTTATACAGGGGCGTCAAACAGCAGCTGGCTACACTGGCATGTTGGAGAGAGCATCTTTATTGACTGAAGGCCCTCGCTTGTGTGGAAATGACTGGATCTTTCAGCAGAACAACGCTACAATCCACAATGCCCGTAGGACAAATGACTTTATCATGGCGAATAACGTGATTCTTTTGGACCATCCAGTGTGTTCGCCCGAACTGAACCCCATTGACAATGTTTGGGGGTGGATGTCAAGGGAAGTCTTTAGAAATAGACGTCAATTCCAAACAGTGCATGATCTTCGTGAAGCCATATTCACCAGTTGGAATAACATTCCAGCCAACCTTCTACAAACGCTTATATCGACCATGTCAAAGCAACTCACTACTGAGACCTCTTTTTGGGCATTTTCTATCCTGTTTAGGACTTCATTTTGGTGTGGTCTTAAACTTTTGACCAGCTAGTATTTAGGCTAATCATAGTGTTCACATTTTCCCTATTAAATGCTAAAAAAGTTTGTTTTTTTATTTTCCCTTTTGTTATTTTTATCTTTCGAAGCTCTACTCAAATAAGTGGTTGAGTTTAACAACGCAAAATGCATATTTTTTCTTTATGTTCATTGGTCTTAAGATTTTGGCCAGAAGTGTGTATTGTAGGTCTTCAGACTCAACTGTTGAAATCTACTGCTGTGATTTTTCAACAGATTTATTATTATTGTAGTTTTTACTGTTACGTGACTCTTGCCTTGTTCTATGTTTAAATTTCAACAGTTCAATTAAATATGGTTGTGATACGTCTAAACCCGAATGTAGTCGTAACGTGTACTGACAGTTAGTCTTTATAGACTATAAGAATGATGTTCGTGTTATCCTTGGAACTACTTCTTCCATTGTCGATTGTGCACAGTCTGATTACACACAACTACCCAACTCTGCAACTTCTAAGAGGAAAAAATACGAATCTTAACCACCTTCCACAGGCCTTGAATTGTACGCGAACGTCAGCTATCGAGACAACGTTTAAGCAGATTAAAGGCATAGAACTTCATTGTGCTACTTTGAGGATTTTTGTGATCGAATAATATTGCTGTTATTTCAGATTCTTCTCCTTCCTCTCTTGTAGAAACAGCCTTTGGTTTCGAAGTATGTTGGGAAATTTATGAACCTTTGGCTCGTGAGCATTCGTAAACTTCAAATTCTTGTTTTATATTTCGTTAATTCTCTCAGAAGGTCTCTTCATCTTCATCACGATCTCTGTTTGGACTGGAAGGTCCTCTTTCGTAAGGGTAGTTTCACTTTAGAGATGGTATATTTCCTATGGAAAATACTGAAATTCCCTTTCATGTTCTTGACATTTTATTTGTGTAAATATACTTCACCGTAGAAGACGTAAAGTCTATTTCCTTCCAACCATATTTGTACTCTTGTGGCGTTATATTGTCGAGTGACCTTGATACAAGTAACGATAAAAGTAATAATTACTTTTGGCATCCCGTGGCATCACTTCTCACATATTGAGCGCCATACCACTGTGTTACCATATGCTAATCATCCTTTAATGCTGTTTGTTTTTTTTAATTTCGTGCCAAGCTACACGAGGGCTATCTGCGTTAGCCGTCCCTAATTTAGCAGTGTAAGACTAGAGGGAAGGCAGCTAGTCATCACCAGCCACTGCCAACTCTTTAGCTACTCTTTTACCAACGAATAGTGGGATTGACCGTCACATTATAACGCCTCCACGGCTGAAAGGGCGAGCACGTTTGGTGCGACCGGGATTCGAACCCGCAACCCTTAGATTACAAATCGAACGCCTTACCCCACCTGGCTATGCCGGGCCTTCGTCCTTTAAGAAAGTAACTAACCCTAAGCTTAGACATTTTCAAACAACTATAAAACTGAGTTAATACATTTTCTCAGTCTAAAAACACAACACCACAGACTTAAATATATGTCAATTAAGTGAATACGTCTTGCATTTTTGAAATTAAAAGTCATTATTATTTATTTTTAAAGAACTTCAAGAATATATGAGATATGATATTTGTAGAAAAGATAAAAAAGAATTAAGAGTTTCCTACATACAGCACTTAATTTAAACATTTTTCAAGCATAAAAATTACAAATAAATTGCATAGTAACTTCCATCTATCTCAAAAAAATTATATTAATCGTCATAAAGGTTTAACTTAAGTTAGGGACCATGTTACTATTGTATCTAGGGGCGTTTTTAACAGAGTTAAAAGTCTTTGAAGCTATTTATGTAGTAAAACGAATATTAGGAATATATGCAGCGTAATGGTACGAAGTGAAATGAAAGGTTAATGTTTATCATCTTCTCTGCATCTCTCACGTATCCCATGATTCTTTCCCGTATAGGTCTGCGTTTCCGAAGTTTACACAGCTTGCAGGATAGACTGTCAATAATGAGTTTCCAAAGTTTACACAACTTACAGGATAGACTGTCAATAATGAGTTTCCAAAGTTCACACAACTTACAGGATAGACTTTCAATAATGAGTTTCGGAAGTTCACACAACTTGCAGGATAGACTGTCAATAATGAGTTTCCAAAGTTCACACAACTTGCAGGATAGACTGTCAATAATGAGTTTCGGAAGTTCACACAACTTGCAGGATAGACTGTCAATAATGAGTTTCGGAAGTTCACACAACTTGCAGGATAGACTGTCAATAATGAGTTTCCAAAGTTCACACAACTTGCAGGATAGACTGTCAATAATGAGTTTCCAAAGTTCACACAACTTGCAGGATAGACTGTCAATAATGAGTTTCCAAAGTTCACACAACTTACAGGATAGACTGTCAATAACGATTTTTATAGTGCATTTTACGTTGTAGAAAAAGCTGTTTCTAACTACCTATAAGTATACTCGGTAATGAAATACCTTGTTTAAATTACCCTATGATTAAGTATATACATGTATATATATATATTCAAGAGCTGAAAGATAATAGAATAACAGTATTGATTATTTCATTATTTATTTAATTCGACAATTAGAAGTTTGCTGTGTTAATGTCGAGAAACCGCTTTACATATTTCTTTTTTATTTGTTTAGGTGAAGAACTTCGTTAAAGCAGAACCAGCTTGCAGATCCTTTTGGCATGTTTAAGGTAATGCGATTTAAATATATTTTTAGAAGTAGCTAGTGTGACAAGTTGGCTCAAATGTTTATACATATAGGCTTTAATTGTATAAATCCAGTTTCTTACGTGTGCTTTCTGTTACATTGTTCAATATCATGATACTGTATTTGTATGTGTTTATATATGTGTGGAGGGAGAGCCTCTAGAAACCGGAAATACTGCATAATATTCAAACCTTGAAGTTCCATTTGAATCTTCCTAAATGTTGCTACACTTTATCCGTGTTTAAATCCTGAAAACCATAACTCGCACTGCGTGAGTAATTTGAACATGAATTGTTAACAGTTAAATTTTTTCTTACACACAACTTCTAAACTTCGGCTGTAATAGTGATCATTTCACTAAACACCTGTTTCTAACACGCAATTTCTGTCACAAAAGTCTAATAATACAATGTGGTCATATTTATAGGCTGACTTTAACTATAAATAAACATGGAAACAGTTTCGCGCAGGTGTTGGAGCAGTCATACTAGTAGTTATTTCCTGGTGAGCATATACAAAATTTAGGAGAAAAAAGTAAACAGAAATGGGAAACAATTATTTTGGGTGCACATAAAAAAAACGATAAGGTAGTTAAGCAAGTTATTAGTTGTTGATAATAAAAGGAAACATATGGGTACCAAAAGAAAAAGAACCACAAAAGGTGTTATGATGTATTAAAACTAAAGTAAATTTGAAATAAAAACGGATAAACTATTTTGAGAACTTAAAAACTTTATGTAATCCAGTAATCTTTCTATATATAATCATTTTTTTTCTACGTTTACAACCTATAACTTAATTGAATTCGAGGGGAGGAAGATTTTGGCTTCTTAGATAGCGGACGGCCTAATTATGCTTCATTTTAAATTTCTATATTATTTAAACTGTAATAATTCTTCTTAATAAATGTCTTACTACAAACTGTTAATATTAGTGCTTACTGTTTGTCCTATATAGTACTCTAATAGTGGTAGTTTAAATGTTACGTTTACACATACTTTAGTTAATTATAAGATTACCATTTGTTGAATATGTTTCACATGAATAATATATAAAGTGCATACCAGTGGATAGTTACCATCGTGAGTTCTGAGATCTACGAGCTACATACCAATAGGCGCAGCATCAAAACACGTAAAAAATAACAAAAGCCTCATATCTTTAATGGAAAGAGGATCTTGTGAAGCCAGTGGGACAGAAAGTTGAACGCTTCGCCTTTCATCTAAATGGACTCAGACTTGTGTAGATGATAAAGGATGCCTTAAAAAGCACAGTCCAATGAAATATAAAGTTAGAATACCTTTTTCCAAGTTCTGTGTCCATGGAAACTGAGCTTCTATATAGATGATTAAAAGTGTATTTTTACGTGTGGCTGACGATGTTTGTTAACAATAAAAAACTGAAAAGTATTTTTGTCTCGACTTTGTTGACATAATGGCTTTAGTCTGAACAATAGGTACGCTGTGAAAGTTACGAGTCATGCCTCCTGTTATAAGGTTAATGGTCTTGTCCAATAGTGGAAATATATTAATAAAAGTTACCTTTGGTAACGTCTACCGCTGTTTTGTTGTCGCGTTGGAACAGTGGATGCACAGAGAAGACTGCGAGACTAACAATTGACTTTCGTAACTTCCGTCTTGTTGGTCTTATTAGAACAGTGGGTGCACACAGAGGACTGTGAGACTAAAAGTTTATTTTCGTAACTTCTGTCTTGTTGGTCTTATTGGAACAGGGAGTGCACACAGAAAATTGTTAGACTAAAAGTTGATTTTCACGACTTCTAGAATTGGCTTGTCTGTTATTTTGGTACGCAGAATTCTACATTTGACTTAAGGTCTTGATCGATGTGTTGACGTATAAAATTTATTTGCTCCATTCGACTGCAGTTGTACTTGTGAATTCTACTGTGATAAGTCATTAAGACAGAATCAAACCCTAAACAGGCGATCAATAATTCGAGGTCATCAACTACAACTGTATAATATTAAATTGATAAAAGCGCCATTAAGTTTTGACTACTATTTGGCGCCGAGACTGTTTCAAATTCTTGTAGTGTTCTCGGAAACAACCGAGTCTGGTACATTTTAAGGGCCCACCAATAAACCAAAAAAAAAAGAAATGCCGTAAATGAAGTTTGTTTAGGAGATTCATTTGTCTTATTTATGCTTTCTGTTTTAGTGACATCTTGTATAAAAAAATACCTGCACGGTGTGGAAACGCACCGCATTTAATTTCTATGATAGCAATGTTTACACAAATTTCTAAGTTTCATCTTGTAATATATGTTTATTTGTTTTACTTAAATATTATTTTACATTTATTGTTTTAACTCAATCTCGAATTTGATTTCTATCTGAGATCTAGAGAAAGTGATAACTTCTCGCTCTAACACTTTAATACTAACATTTCTACTTCCTTATATGACATTTCGGCTTTAAATTAGCAATAACTTTTACCTTCAGTTTTTCTCACTTTTTTATGTTCTACACAATTTTTTCCTTGTTTTTCGACGTGGTTAAAAAAGTTGTCTTCGGTCGTACACAAATAGAAAGTTGTGAACGAACCGTATAGAAAGACATATCGCTTATTTTCATGAGGTTTGTTTCACTAAGCATTCACAGGACGTTGTCAGAAAGCAGCATAAATTGTATTTACGAGTTTTTCTCACTATTTCGGAGCACAACGATTGTTCAAAGTTGGTGTATTTTACTGAGTCCTCCTATAGTTTATTAGTTTATTAGATAAATGTATATTTCTCCTTTTAGTTTCTTGGCACTAGAAACATGTTGTTCAAGTCGCTCGATATTAAACAAAGTTCAAAACTTGACTTATTCCATTAACTAATTGAGATTATCTCCACTAATGAACATATTGTTAATGTTATACTTTGTCGTAAGGGTGTAGTGTGAGGCGTTGACAAGCATATTTTTAATGTTATACTTCATGTCAACGGTGTATTATAAGGTGTTAGTGGACTTATTTTTAACGTTATACTTTATCTTAAGGATGGAGTACTCGTTCACAGGAAACCTTCTCTAAACCTGTCTCTACGATTACTGTTACTAAAGAATTAATAAAATAGTTTTAAAACTACTTGTATGTGGCAGGGCATCTGACCTTCAACTTTTGTTTTTTTATTTTTGACTCTTCCAACTATTACGCGTGTACACGATTATTTGTAAGCATTTTTTATCATGACCTTAGCAATAATAAGTGATTGTTGTAAATGTATTTTTAGTTCTCACACTTCTCTAAACAAAGAAGTACGCACAAGGCGACTGTTAAAATTTATATATTTTGCGTGGGCTATTTGAGACAAGCCCAAATATTTCGATTAGCTTTTCCGAAAGAATGAAAAACAAACTGTGTCCTGATACAAACTCTATAACTACACATTCATGTAAGTTCTAATGCAAAATAAGTCACCACATCTAACACATCAAAACTATTAATATAGATAACTAAAATCTCTCCTTCCGATTTAACCACTAAGACGAGGCAAATAAAAGCTTCAAACTACTATAAGTTTGCAACTGAAACATAACCTGAAACTTTGGGACTAAGGTTGGTTGAGCTTCAGCTGAGAACTAAAATTAAGATTAGCATACTAATATAAAGTAACAGCATTATTAACACTCAGAGATTTAGCGTTTTCGTCATTCAGTCCTGTTTAAATCTATTTATTAATATAATATTCTGTACACATACTTCCTATTCCTTGTTGGCCTTTGTTAGAAACTTAAATTGTTTTCTACTTGTAGGCTAATTACTTTTATTCATTCTTGATGCTTCAAAATAACATGGATTATAATGTAACATTTTTTTTTTTTTGTATTTTAACTGTTAACAACCTAGTGGTAGGTCCAGTATAGCCTGTAGAACATTCATAGGCATTTACTACGTCTAAAGTTTTGAATATAGGTTTTTAACCTTGTACCTGAAAAAAAATACTGTATTCTACATAAAGTTTTGAAACACTTCGTAACTTTACTCGGGAGGTATGTACACCCTGTGCAACTGGTTTGTAATAGAAATAATATGTTTAGAACGGCTGATATGGGTATTATCACTTTTATTGATAAGCAGAAAACAATTAACCTTTGTTAACCTGAAGATGACCTAAGAAGGTCGAAACGTTGTTCTCTCCTTATCAATAAAAGTGTTAATACCCATATCCGCCGTTCTGAGATACATTTTTATTTCAAGTGGGTTTCTCGTCATCAGGAAATAATACGTTTACTCGTATATGGCAAGATTAGAGATTTTGTTCAACAATCAACACACTGTTTAGGTCGTGAAGAAGGACTTATTGTTTAAATAAGCATAAACAACATGACTTATAATGCCTATTGGAAATGAATTTCCTGTTGATGGTTAGTTTATATGCCGTGTGAATCAGTATTTTATCCATTTTTTTGTTAAAGGAAAGTGGTGTAAAACTGTCATAACCCCTAAAACTTACACGAGAAACAGGAACTATGTATAAATAGAAAGAGATTGAATGATCAAAACAGTACAGTTTGTTTGTTATTAGGCGTTAATGATGCTATAACTTTACATGCAATTGTATTTCAAACATAAAGCCGGATTAACTCCAAAGTTCGGAGTTACGGTTCAGTTGCAAGCCTTTTGTACTTTGTAAGTTAAAGGGTTCATTTGTCTTGCCTTAGCGACTATATTAAAAGAAGTGGTTTCAGTTATTTAAGTTAATATTTGTGAGTTGCGGTAAGTTATTTTGTATTAGAAATTATGTGTGACCGTTGTTATGGAGCTGATAGTTTAATGCAGTTCGCTTTTCTTTCATCTTAACATAATGATGCTAGGATTGTCTCAACTAGAATATATGCAGTAGTTAAATTATATTAAATTTTTCTCTTTTGCAATGTATAGCTCTCATAATCTCATTCTCAGCAACAGCGTTAATATATATCGAATTTTCTTCTATCAGAGTAACTTTTAATAATATAGTTGGGAGTAAACCTCTTCGTTGTCTGTTCCTCTGTAGCAACTATTAACCCCACCATCTATTTCTCCTCTTAACAACAGTTATCAGCTCTAGCAAGTTGTTTTTGTTTTGTTGTTCTACCATATTCTTATTTATTAAGATTACAGAAAACAAGTAAACCCGGTTGAATATCACCTATCAAACTGTATTTCGTAAGTATAGCGGAGCAGATTATATTGTGCCTTACCTTTCATTACCTGAGTTTCAAAACGTTGTGAAGGAAGAATAAATGCTCATAACTTCGGAAATATGTCAAGACGTTTGAAAGTTTAGTTTTAACTGTGATAAGAAATTTAAAGCTGAAGTTTTCAGGTCATAAAACGCTTTCATAATTCACGACATGAAGTCATTCCTTCAGTAAACAATACTTATAGAAACAGTATGTCTGGTAACTGGAATCAACATTATTTGTGTGAACATTAAATAACGGTATGTTTGGTAACTGCGATCAGTATTATTAGTGTGAACATTAAATAACGGTATGTCTGGTAACTGGAATCAATATTATTAGTGTGAACATTAAATAATGGTATGTTTGGTAACTGCGATCAGTATTATTAGTGTGAACATTAAATAATGGTATGTTTGGTAACTGCGATCAGTATTATTAGTGTGAACATTAAATACCGGTATGTCTGGTAACTGGGATCAATATTATTTGTGTTAACATTAAATATTTTTTTAAAAAAACGACATATCTGGTAAATGGAATCAACATTATTTGTATGAACATTAAATAATATTGATACAAACGGCATGTAGGGTAACTGGGATCAACATTATTATTGTGAACATGGAATGAGATTTTGCTTTCTAGAAGAAAGTTTGGAAAGCTATTTCGCTGAATCAGTAGCAGTTGCTAGGCTCATATAATCCTTACTCTTTAAGAGGATTATGTTTGTTTATTACTCGTCACGTTGTAAAACAAATCAAGTTTGCCTTCTAATCTACTTAGCATAATCTATATATTGTATCCTAAAGTGTAGACCAGTTATAACCAGAAACTAACGAGCTTGTGCTTCGGAAACAAAATATTCCGGCCTAAAAGCTTTGCTTTCATGCAAAGACTTTATCAATCATCAATAATTAATTTGTAATAATGTCTGATCGTATAATAAAACCATAAGTTGGAAAACAGTTGCTAGAAAATATCTTCTCAACTTTTCAGTGAATTGACACATAAAATTATATTTTTTTTACAGCTGAATAACTTAAGTATCATTTAACTAGTTTGAATCAAAGAAAATCAATAACACGATATCAAATACATTATCTTCAATCACACAATGTTTCTTAAGAATAATTTTGTAGGGTCCTGTGCAATTGAACCGAAGATAACGATTTTTGGTACTCGAAGTCCTCTCTTTCTTTTCACGATAACTATACAAATGTTAACTGTAACATTTATAGTTTCTGTGAGATTAGTTCTTGTCGTAAGACATGTTTTTTGTTAGATAAGACACCATTGAAAACAATACGTTACTCTTGCCAAAACTACAAAACAGCATTTAGTCAGGTCCCTATTTTAAGTTTCTTTAACAATAGTTGAATATACCACATCTACTTTCATCTACGAATTCCACTACCTATTGGTAATTAAACTTACAATGACTACATCCTCTATAAAATCTTAAAATTGTTTTTGAACACATTTCTGAACAACTTAGTCGTAAGTTCTGTGCTCGGAAATTGATGAAACACTGCATTGTATGAACACGTAGCTCGATAAAATTACAAAATAGAGAAATCAGAGGTATATAAAGACATGCCTCCAGTGACTTAACAGTACGTCTGTGGACTAATAACGCTAAAAATTGGGTTTCGATAGCCATGATAGGCACAAAGCAAGGAACCCCCTGTATAGTTTGGTATTTAACTGCAGACAAACAAAAATACTGAAGATACAAAATAAACTACTTTTCTAATATTTCAGAATTTACAAATCTACTGTCCTGAGCCTACTTATTATGTGAAAAAATGACAACAGAATACCAAGAAATGATTTTAAAACCACTTTTCTTTACATGCACACGCTCAATCCACTTTCAGTGCCATTATAAAAGACAAGTATAGAAATATCGACCATTTTGAAATCAGTAGTTAAGACTGAGAAGAACATTTATAATTTTTTTTTCACTTTTTTGTATGTGATATTTAGATTATCAGTGACTGGTCTCAAACTGCCGTGTCTTAAAGACTGTAAAAAATGACCGTGTTTTCTCTCTATAGCATTTAGATGGAAAATACTGTTCTGATATAATTTAATATACAACTCTGAACTTGCACTAGTTTTGTGTGGATAAAAATAAACCAAATGTACATGTTTAAAGAATTTAGCTCGCAAGTAATTAAATGGCCCTATAACTTGTAAACTAATTCTTTATATGGAAATCAAAATCGTCTTTAGCTATTTAAACTGTATAAACTGAGCTTCAGCAAAATGTTAGGGACAAATAAACTCAAATCTTAAAATGATCGAACGGTTAATAAATTAGGATATTAGCTACAAACTTGTGATGTGAGTGTTCCATCGGAAGTTTCTTATAAAAATTGCACTGACTGTCTAAAATTACTCCTACAATCATTAACTGACACCATCTTGAGTAGGTAGGTAGGGCTGGTCGTCACCGTTCTAAATAGCTGTGAGAAGAATAAAACAGTAAAGACATACACGGCAGGACATGGAACCCTAGTGTCATCGGTTATGATGTTAAGGTAAGTACTGGGTTTTGTTATGATGGCTGCAGGCAAAGACAATTTTTGTGGGACCCTCACTTCTGACGTTGAAATCCAAAAAAAAAAAAAAATAGAAGTAAAAAGCAGCAAAGGAAAACCTCATGTCATGATGATAATAACACGAGGGTTCTTTGTGGAACTGAAAGTTTGATCAGCTGTGATAAGATTGAAGTGGTATCCTAAAGCTAAGTGAGATTAGGTGGACTGGTTCAGGGACACGTATAGGAGGAGATTAACATATCATAGTAGTAGGTCTGTTACTGAGAAAAAACATAATTAAGCAACTGAATAAAGACGTCTGGGTAATCTTCAGTAGGATGATGTCAGTCAGATTTGGAGCACAACGCTTTGATTTTAACCAGCACCAAAGTTTATAACCCTATATCTGAATAGTGAAGAAAAGAAAATCCAGACTTTTTTATCAAGATGTTGAGAAAACTGTGTAGATACTGACGTCAGAAGAATATCGTATCATAATGGGCGACATTAATGAGATAATTTTATGAAGAAACAACTTAGTGACAACACTACTCTGCATTTATAGAATAGTTAAATAATTGTGAGAAGCCACACGAACTATGTCCTAGCTAAAGACTGTTTTGGAAACTATTACAATATAGCTATAACTTATCCAGGAGTAGACCGTTGTTCTCTTTACAATTATGTGATCAGACGAATAAGATTGGAAGTGAATAAGCTGAGAAAAGAGACTTACTCAAGCGGGGCCAACTAGGACTTAATTGGTTTACAAAACAAATAAAAACGGACTTAAAATATTAGAAAAAAAATAACCTGTATACAATAACACTGAGGATTGGTTTGGTTTTTGGAATTTCGCACAAAGCTACTCGAGGGCTATCTGTGCTAACCATCCCTAATTTAGCAGTGTAAGACTAGAGGGAAGGCAGCTAGTCATCACCACCCATCGCCAACTCTTGGGCTACTCTTTTACCAACGAATAGTGGGATTGACCGTCACTTTATAACGCCCCCACGGTTGGGAGGGCGAGCATGTTTGGCGCGACTCGGGCGCGAACCCGCGACTCTCAGGTTACGAAGCGCACGCCTTAATACTGAGGACCAATTTCTTAAGTTTAGAAGTGTGTTATAGGAAGCAAGAGAAAATGCTATGAAGGAAGAGAAGAGGGAAAGTGGGACTGTGACTCATACAGAACTATTAGTTTGATCAGTCATACCTCAAAAACATAGCTGAAAGCGATCCTCAATGAAATTAAATATAAGTTTGAAAATGAACTGTCAAAATATCCAAGTTTCTTAGAATAGTCAGACACGGTGTGGAAACTGAACCATACCTTTTAAAACAAAGCGATTTTTGGGGATATTTGAAAGGTAGTGCTATTGACGAATACGAAAATCAACTACATGGAAGAAAAGGCTGAAGAAGCACTAGCACGTGCAAGGATAATCCGATAACTGCTGGTCATGTGGTAAAGATGATAGGTACCCAACTTAAGGAATATCTGAGAGGAGGTTGGTAGAGATTCTGAAAGGTAAAAACCGAAGGAAAAGCAGACAGAGGCTTATAGTTTAATGATAGCAGAAAATATATTAAAGAAAAGACGCTTGAATTATGAAAGTTGGCACGAGAACTGAGGAACACAAAACAATGGAGAAGCATATTCGTCGACCTTCAAAATTGGGGAGGAGGTGATGATTGATTGGTTAATTAATTAAAATAAAAGTATATATAACATTATGACCCAGCCACATCCTCTACCTGTTAATCCCTGTTATCACTTGCGCTTTACTGTAAGATCTCAGAGTAGCAAAATGCGTTATAATTACATAATTTAGTTTGGAGAATAAAATATGCTGAATTATTTCTATTTGTTATAGCCAAAGGCAGTACACAGTAATCTTTCAATCATTCCATTTACGTTATCTATCTGTGAAGCTTTGTTTTCCAGCTTACGTTACTTAAATCCTTGAAAATTTGAATGAACCAAAAAAAACATAAAACATGTAGTAAACGGAAAACTGAGCAAGCATGGCTTATTAATAGGAAATAGACTTGATCGATGATGGAAATTTTTTAATGTATAAATGTGTATCGTAACAGTTTTAGGACTAAAAGTTATCATTTACAAAATACTTTTCGAGATATTGATTAACCTGTATATTTAACTTATTAAATACACGAACTTACTTCCCTATCTTAACACTTTGAATTTTAAATACAAGATCTTCTCTTAGCTTTCATGAAGGCCTATCATGGTCTAATAGTTAGGGGGTTCTAATCGCCATCTACTAGTCACAGGTTCGAAATTCATTAATTGAATACGCTCATCCTTTCAGCCATGTGTGGCGTTATTATGTCACAATCAATCCCACTATTCTTTGGTAAAAATAGTGGGCAAAGAGTTGGAGGAGGGTGATGTTGATTAGCTGTTAATCACTGCTAAGTTAGTGACGGCTAGCACAGATAACTCTCGAGAACCTTTGCGCGAAATTAAAAAGAACAAACAAGCTTAAATAAAATTTATTTTACTTTTTGATAAGAAATACACTATCTCTGAACTGTGTTTCCGAGAATCAGTTGCTCGCGCCTCATATCCGCGAAAAAAAATACTGCGTTTTCTGGCCATGAGTGCGTAATAAGAACAGTCATCAAATCCCACAAGTTGACGATGAATGAAGTTGGCTAACTGCCTTCCCTTTAGCCTATCATTTCTTAATTAGAAACAGATATCACAGATAATTCTCGACTAATTCTAAGCAAAATTCTTCAAAACAGCAATATTCAACCAATTAGCTAAATAAATATGTGATTCTCCCTTTAAATGTTTGCTTGGGAATTTTTATTATTATTATTATTTTGTAAATTTGTAATTGATTTACTCTGATCTTAATTACCGAGATTTAGTTTGAAAGGCGAGTTTAATATGAATTGAAAATAAGTTTGTTTTTATTGCAAAGTAACACAACGTTCTATCTATCTGCGCTTCGCCAGCACGGGGAATCAAAACAGAACGTTGAATTTTAATGTCGTAAGTCCGTAAAATTACCGCTGACTAAACACAAACAAATATGAGTAGGTATTATATTTCTTTTGTAGAATTACTGTTTTCTTTTCTCGGCTGACAAATGTGTTAAAAATAATTTTATTTTCATACCAACTAGTTATGCATTACCGTGAAGTCTCTTGTCAGGACTCAGGCTAACCAGTTTCACTCACCACAAGCTCAGGAACATAAGTCGAATAGACTCGTTGGCCTCGCCAAGTTGGTTACTTAGCTGTCGTGCACTAAAAGGTCATTATTGTCGGAAACCGACTATTCTGCTAATGTAAGGCTTTATGGGGTGCTCTCAAGTGCTTAGTGGTGCGAGGAAAAAGAAAGCCTTAAGATGGGTGGGGGGACGTTTTTGTTTTATAGATCGCACAGTAGTTTTAGCCAACTTCCCAGGACCTTGAAAAAGCCTGGCAGGTCGTAACCACAATCTAAAACTTCCATTTTTATCTCTTTGCTGATGGACGTTGAAGATTTTCACTTTTACTCGTGCTTCTTACGTCAGCGCACATGACATGTCAGCACGCGCTGCGTCAGATGAGGATGAGACTGCTCCTGGCAGGGCTCGTGCATCGCAAGTCCCGTGCCAATGTGTCTGCTGTTATAGATATTGATTTTGCGGCTGGGTCTGGAGAGGCAGCAGAACACAGCCATATTTACGAAGTCAGTTTCTCGACAGCTTAAGGGATCGTTTGTGTGTTCATTCTTGTGTGGGCAAATATCAGCCACTCAGGGCCGAAATAAACGACACCAAGAGACGCAGAGTCTTTCTGCAAACAGATTTAGAGCTCTTGAAAGATGATTTTCTGGGAATCCAGACTATGAGATTTACACTTAAGTAGATCCACATCAAGACTTCACAATGGTACATTAGGTTGTGAAATCGACCTGATATATTGTAGGTTCAGTGAAATCTCGATTCCTGCTTGCTGTAGTCTAACTCTTTTATAACATATTTTGTTTCGTTTTAACTTATTTACTGAGCATTTCTTGGAATATTTACAAAATGAGGTTTTTAATGCTCAGAATCTTGGGTGATTAATCTATAATTTGCCAATAAACATGTCTTCTGAAAAACTCTTAAAGGTAAATATCTAATTCAGACTAGTTATCTTGTCTGTTGGAGCACTAACATGTATATGCACTTTGGAAGCATAACATGTCCTTACATAACATGAAATTAAAAAAGGCATGTACAGCATTTATGAAGGTTATAAAACAGAGACATTGTGTAAATTACACTTTCAACACTTTTAATAACCAAACTTGTTTTGTGCTTCACTTTTAAATGTTGTTATCCAAAATAATTTTCGGTTCGTAAAATACTTTAATAGATATTACAAATAAAGCATAAATAATTTAATAAATCTGGTTTTCAAAATTTAACTTTTCGTCCATTTATTCGGTTTGTCATTTAATGTATAATTCCCAAGAAATAGCGCCCAGTGCCTCAGCGGTATGTATGCGGACTTACAACGCTAAAAACCGGGTTTCGATACCCGTGGTGGGCAGAGCACAGATAGTCCATTGTGTAGCTTTGTGCTTAATTCAAAATAACAAAGAAATAATCTCACATTTTTATATGGTTTACAGAAGACGCGAACTTAATTGTATCTTTGCTACAACTGTGTTTGAAACACATAACAGGAGAAACGTTTACTGTAAGGATACCAAATGCATAGATTTTCAAGGATAGTTTTAGACTTTAGAACAGTGTTCGTGGAAGAAGAACATGTGCAATTAGACACAACTTAAGCATAAAAAGACTCAAAATCAAAGTACACATTTTGTTATGTATATAGTACAATATTATTCTAAGTAATATTAAATTCCTGCAATTGTACTGTTATTTCTTAGTTGTCACTCACTCATATATATTTGTTTTTAAAAATATCAGTTTCACAACACATTAAAGTGAACCTCAAATTCTTGTGTTGTCATGAAGAGCTATTTTATCTTGACATTCTGTGTTTTTTATCTTCTCTTTCCATTAGTTTTTAGCATGCTTCGACTACACCACCTCACTAAGGAAAATTTCTGAAGTCTCTCTAGGTAGAGATTGTTTTAATTTAAACTTCAGTCAACCACGTCCCGCCTTTTCCCGCTTAAGGTCCACGACTTTGATGTAATATATATATATATATTGTTACCGTTTTTTACTGCTCCACTACCGTCGAAAATGAGCCGGGCGTGACCGTCTGGTGTTCGGACTGTAAGTTCGAGTTTATAGTTCAAACCCATTGCTTCAAAAATACGTTCTGTGTTTTGAGGTTATGGGGTACTATAAGTGTGATGGTCAAACTCCTCTGTTTTATGAGTCCAAGATTCGGTTGTTGATTATCTGTCTTCCTTTATTCTACCCTGTCTATTAAAAGATTAGGGTCGGCTATGAGAAGAGAAATCGGCTTGGGAGAAATTTTGAAACAAAAGAAAACCATCTTGACTTTATTTTTCCAATCTTTCGAAAATTCTGCTATTATTAAACAAAGCATTCAGGTTATCCTGAAAAAATAATTACGTTGAGTAATTACGGACATTAGAGGTTTGCATAATATAGCGAAAAAAAGAAGACGACGTTTAATTTTAGTCTGTCAGTTGTGCTTTCTTACACGTTGAATACAGTGAAACATCTTGTACAAGCTTTGCCAATACCGTTTCATGTTAACTCATAAACATGAGTAAACGCATATTTGGTAGACTTACAGAAGTTTAGAAAACCTGTTAAAATTCGTACGATAGCCTAAAATATTAGTGAAAACTCCTGAGAAATTTTCGTTCTAGTTTATTTTGGTTTGTGTTTACATTAACATTACTTTTGCAGACAAACAACTTGTCAACCATAATTTACTACGAAACTCTGTAATTCCAAGATTTTAGCACAGAATAAAAAAAAAAAAGGAAATAATCAACCAAGGTATTTAACTTTCCTACAAGTCATGCCACTATTTATGTAGTTTAAATACCAACCAAGGTATTTAACTTTCCTACAAGTCATGCCACTATTTATGTAGTTTAAATACCAACCAAGGTACTTAACTTTCCTATAAGTCATACCACTACTTATGTAGTTTAAATAAACAGAAGTCCTTACTTATATATACATTATGGTTAAGGAATACGAAGCAACAAATTACGCACAAAAATTGTATATTTCTTATTTCGTTCGTACCAAAGACCATATAACGACCGAATCCACTTTCCAGGTGGCCATTGGCTTACAGATTTGAACGTTTCGTTAGTATGAGTTTCTTATCGCAACGTTAGCGATTACTTCTCGCATCTTCAGTCATAAAAAATAATCTTAAAAGGCTCATTTTCATTTTTCAAACATAACACTGAACTATTGCTTTCGGCTATGAGCAAAAGCTTCGATTTAAGAAGAAAATTTTCTGTAGGTTTCCATGGCAACAGATCCAGTCTCTTTGACAATGCGTCACCGTAGTTTCGTTGGCAGTGTAGGGTAATTTCAGCTAGTGTTTATTAGATTTAAAGAAGAATTTTTCTAATGATATTTTCCCATTTTAAAATTCATTTAGGTGCAAATCTGTATCTACTTTGTATTTGAATTTCAATTATTTTTATTCTTAGAATATTTTAATGACATTGGCATTGTTTGACATTGTCTTTGAGATTTTGAGCAGAGCTTGCTAATAATTCAACATTACTTGAAATTCAAAATCTTTAAGAGGAAGAAATTTCCTAAGGAAGAATGTATTTAAAATGAATTAGACTTATGTTTTGTTTGATGTGAAGCCTGGTTAGCGATTATGTTGTGCTATATGTTGTGGAAAGTGCTTTACAAAATCATAAACTAAAAATTGTGGTTAAACCGTTTAGTTGTAGGATTTGATATAGATTCCTCTGACTCGTTACTAATAACCTACTTTACATATATGATAGCATTTAGTGAGAAAAATTAAAATATTTCATTGTTTAAAGCTAACAATAATTAGTCTTTGAGTATTGTTGATCAGATGATTCTAATATCTCCAAAGTTTACAACAATTACTTTCAGTTACCTTTGTTTTTCAGCTAAGCGATAGATTTCTATTTCTGGTGTTTCTGAATGGTCTTCCTTGGTGGGCAGAGACACAGGTTTACGTTCCTACTGTCTAGAAACGGTCTGTGTTATCAAGAAGAAATAATTTCTCTTTCTGGTGTTAGGAAACGGTCTTCGATGACGGGCAGAAATATGAGTTTCTGTTTCTGGTGTATTGAAACAGGCTTTTTAGTAATGCTAAAATACACGTTTCTGTTTCTGGTGTTTCGAAATTGTCTTTTTATCAAGTAGAGAATTTTTCAGTAGTACAGCGGTAAGTTTACAGATTTATAATGCTGAAATTCGGGATTCCAGTCTCCGTGATGGACAGAGCGTACACAGCACATTGTGTTGCTTTGCGCTAAAACAACAACATCTCAATTCAAGCACAGACACAGGTTTCCATATTCAGTGTCTCGAAATGGTCTTTGCTCTCCAGCAGAGCCATAATTTTTTACATATTGGTGTCTTTAAATGACCGTGTTTCCTAACAATTTTATACAGTTTTATATACAGTGAGTTTAAATGATCTTGTCTCCTAACAACTTGATACATTTTTATATACGGTGTCTTTAAATGATCGTGTTTCCTAACAAAACTATACATATTTATGTATTGGTGTCTTTAAATGATCGTGTCTTCTAACAAATCCATACTAAAAAAATATGGTGTCTAAACGATCGTTTTGCTAACAAATCCATGCATTTTTATGTATTGGTATCTTTAAATGATCGTGTTTCCTAACAAATCCATACATTTTTATATATTGCTGTCTTTAAATGACCATGTTTCCTAACAACTTTATATATTTTTATATACGGTGTCTTTAAATGGTCGTGCTTCATAACAAACCCATACATTTTTATATATTGGATTCTTTAAATGATCGTGTTTCCTAACAAATCCATACTTTTTAAATATGGTGACTGATTGATTGTGTTTCCCAACAACTTTATACATTATTATATACGGTGTCTTTAAATGATCGTGTTTCCTAAAACTGCATACATTTTAATGTATTGGTGTCTTTAAGTCATCGTGCTTCATAACAAATTTATACATTTTTATATATTGGTTTCTTTAAATTATCGTGTTTCCTAATAAATCCATACATTTTTATATATTGGCGTCTTCAAATGATCGTGTTTCCTAACAAATCCATACATTTTTTATATATTGGTGTCTTTAAATGATAGTGTTTTTTGACCAATCCGTACATATTTTACATGGTGTCTGAATGATTGTAAATTTCTAACAAATCCATACATTTTTTATATATTGATGTCTTTAAATGATCGTGTTTTCTAACAAATCGATACAATTTAAATATGGTGTCTGAATAATAGTGTTTCCTAATAAATCTGTACATTTTTATATATTGGTGTCTTTTAATGATCGTGTTTCCAAATAAATCCGTACATTTTTTATATATGTTGTCTGAATGATCGTGTTTCCCAACAAATCCACCCTTTTTTAAACATGGTGTCTAAATGATCGTGTTTCCTAACAAATCCATTTATTTTTATGTATTGGTGTCTTTAAGTGATCGTGTTTCCTTGGAAATCCATACTTTAAATATGTTGTCTGAAAGATCGTGTTTCCTACAAATCCATACATTTTTATGTATGGTGTCTGAATGATTGTTTTTCCTAACAAATCAATACATTTTAAAAATGGTGTCTGATTCATCGTTTTTCCAAACAAATCCATAATTTTTTTATGTATTGATGTCTTTAAATTTTCGTGTTTCGTAAGAAATCCATGAATTTTCGTATATGGGTGAATTTAAATGATCGTTTTTTTTGACAAATCCATACATTTTTATATATTGGTGTCTTTAAATTTTCGTGTTTCGTAACAAATCCATAAATTTTCGTATATGGGTGAATTTAAATGATCGTGTTTCCTAACAAATCGATACATTTTTATGCATTGGTGTCTTTAAATTTCCGTGTTTCCTGACAAATCGATACATTTTTATGTATTGGGCTCTTTAAATTTTCGATTTTTTTCCAAATCCATACATTTACGTATATCAGTATATTTAAATGATCGTGTTTCTCAACAAATCCATTTATTTTTATGTATTGTTGTTTTTAAGTGATCGTGTTTCCTTAGAAATCCATACCTTTTTTTATAAGATGCCTTTAAATGGTCGTGTTTCCTAACAAATTCATACTCTTTAAATATGGAGTCTAAAGAATCGTATTTCCTGTCAAATCCATACCTTTTTATATAAGATATTTTTAAATGGTCGTGAATTCTATGTGTTTTAACAAATCCATACAATTTTACGTATTGGTGTCTTCAAATAATCATGTTTCCTAACAAATCCGTAGTTTTTAAATATGTTGTCTGAATGATCGTGTTTGCGAACAAACCCAAAAAATTGTATATATAAGTGTCTTCAAACAATCGTGTGCCCTAAGAAATCCATACATTTTTATGTAGTGGTGTCATTAAATGATTGCCTTTCCTAACAAATCCATACATTTTTATAAAAAAGGTGTCTTTTTTTTAAAGATCGTGTTTCCTAACAAATCGATAATTTTTAAATATGGTGTCTGAATGATCGTGTTTCCTAACAAATCCGTTCATTTGAATTTATTGGTGTCTTTATATTATCGTGTTTCATAACAAATCTATACTTTTTAAATATGGTGTCTAAATGATAATTTTTTTTGAAAATCCATACCATTTTATCTAAGATTCCTTTAAATGGTGGTGTTTTCTATCAAATCCATACATTTTTATATATTGGTGTTTTTAAATAATCGTGATTTCTAACATATACGTACATTTTTATATATTGGTCTCTTTAAGTGGTCGTGTTTTCCAACAAACCCATTCCATTTAAATATGGTGTATAAATAATCGTGTTTCCTAAGAAATCCATAATTTTTATATATTGGTGTCTATAAATGATCGTGTTTTCTAACAAATCCATATATTTTTATGTATTGGTGTCTTTTATTGATCGTGTTTCCCTACAAATCCAATTATTTTAAATATGGAGTTTGAATGATTGTGTTTTCTAACAAATCCATAAATTTTTGTTTATTGGTGACTTTAAATGATCGTGTTTCATAACAAATCCATACTTTTTTATATATTAGTGTCTTTTATAGATCGTGTTTCCTAACAAATCTACACATTTTTATATATAGTGTGTGAATGATTTCTTTCTAAGGATTCCGTACATTTTTTGTATATTCTTGTCTTCGAATGAGCGTGTTACTTAACAAATCCATTCGTTTTAAATATGGTGTTCGATTGATCATGTTTCCCAAGATATCCACACATTTTTATGTATTGGTGTCTTTAAATGATCGTGTTTTCCAACAAATCCATAATTTTTATATATTGGTGTCTATAAATAATCGTGTTTTCGAACAAATTTGTACATTTTTATGTATTGGTGTCTTCAAATTATTGTGTTTCCTAACAAATCCATATATTTTTATATATAGGTGTCTTTAAATGATCGTGTTTCCTAACAATTCCATACATTTGTATATAGGTGTCTTTAAAAGATCGTGTTTCTTAACAAATCGAAAAAAATATATATATATTAGTGTCTTTAAGTAATCGTGTGCTCTTACAAATCCATATATTTTTATATATTGGACTCTTGAAATGATCGTGTTTTTTAACAAAACCATGCTTTTGAAATATGGTGTCTGAATGATCGTGTTCTTTAACAAATCCATACTTTTTTGGTATATTGGTGTTTTTAAATGATCGTGTTTCCTAACAAATCTATACCTTTTAAAAATGGTGTCTAAACGATAATTTTTCCTTACAAATCCATACGTTTTTATATTAGATGCCTTTAAATGGTCGTGTTTCCTTACAAATCCATATTTTTTAAATATGGTGTCTGAAAAATTGTGTCTCCTCACATATGCATACATTTTTATATATTGCTGTCTTTAACTGATCGTGTTTCCTATCAAATCCATACTTTATAAATACGGTGTCTGAATGATCGTGTTCTTTAAGAAATCCATATGTTTCTGGTATATTGGTGTTTTTAAAGGATCGTGTTTTCTAACAGATAAATGCATTTTATGTTTTGGCTTCAGTAAATTATCGTCTTTCCTAACAAATGCATACAATTTTTATGGATTGTGATCTTTAAGTGATTGTGTTTCGTAACAAATCCATACATTTTTTGTATGTTCGTGTCTTTAAATGGTCGTGAGTCCTAACAAATCCATACATTTTTATGTATTGGTGTCGTTAAGTGATCGTTTTTCCTTACAAATCAATATATTTTCAATATGGTGTCTATGTGATCGTGTTTTCTAACAAATCCATACATTTCAATCTATTGATGTTTTAAAATTATCGTGTTTCCTAAGAAATACATACATTTTTATGTATTGGTGCCTGTAAATTATCGTCTTTCCTCACAAATCGATACATTTTTATGTATTGGTGTCGTTAAGAGATCGTGTTTCCTTACAAATCTATATATTTTAAATATGGTGTTTGAATGATCGTGTTTTCTAACAAATCCATACAATTTTATATATGATGTCTGAATGATTGTGTGTCTTAATAAATCCGTACAATATTATATATTGGTGTCTTCAAATGAACGTGTTTTTTATCAAATCTATACTTTTTAAATATGGTGTCCAATGATCGTATTTCTTAACAAATCCATACATTTTTGTTTATTTTTAATTTAAATGTTCGTGTTTCGTAACAAATCCATACATTTTTATATATTGGTGTTTTTAAATAATTGTGTTATCTAACATATTCACATATTTTTATATATTGGTGTCTTTATATGATCGTGTTTTCCAACAAATCCATTCCTTTTAAATGTGGTGTCTAAAAATCGTGCTTCTTAACAAATCCATAATTTTTATATATTGGTGTCTATAAATGATCGTGTTTTCTAACAATTCCATACATTTTTATGTATTGGTGTCTTCAAACAATCGTGTTTCCTAACAAATCCATACTTTTTAAATATGGTGTCTGAATTATCGTGTTCTTTAAGAAATCCATACTTTTCTGGTATATTGGTGTCTTTAAATGATCGTGTTTCGTAACAAATCTATACTTTTTAAATATGGTGTCTAAACGATAATTTTTCCTTACAAATCCATACTTTTATATATAAGATGCCTTTAAATGGTCGTGTATCCTAACAAATCCACACATTTTTATAACGTGGTGTCTTTAAATTATCGTGTTTCCTAAAAAATCCATATAATTTTATGTACTGGTGTCTTTAAATGATCGTGTTTCCTATCAAATCCATAGATTTTCGAATATTGGTGAATTTAAATGATTGTGTTTCGTAACAAATCCATACATTTTTTGACATGGTGTCTGAATGATCGTAATTCCTAACAAATCCATAATTTTTATGTATTGGTGTTTTCAAATTATTGTGTTTCCTAACAAATCCATAGTTTTTTAATATGTTGTCTAAATGATTGTGTTTCTTAACAAATCCATAGTTTTTTATATATTGGTCTCTTTAAATGATCGTCTTTTTTAACAAAACCAGACTTTTGAAATATGGTGTCTGAATGATCGTGTTCTTTAACAAATCCATACTTTTGTGGTATATTGTGTTTTTAAATGGTCGTGTTTCCTAACAAATCTGTACTTTTTAAAAATGGTGTATAAACGATAATTTTTCCTTACAAATCCATACGTTTTTATATTAGATGCCTTTAAATGGTCGTGTTTCCTTACAAATCCATATTTTTTAAATATGGTGTCTGAATAATTGTGTCTCCTCACATATGCATACATTTTTATATATTGGTGTCTTTAACTGATCGTGTTTCCTATCAAATCCATAGCTTATAAATACGGTGTCTGAATGATCGTGTTCTTTAAGAAATCCATATGTTTCTGGTATATTGGTGTTTTTAAAGGATCGTGTTTTCTAACAGATAAATGCATTTTATGTTTTGGTGTCAGTAAATTATCGTCTTTCCTAACAAATGCATACAATTTTTATGGATTGTGATCTTTAAGTGATTGTGTTTCCTAACAAATCCATACATTTTTTGTATGTTCGTGTCTTTAAATGGTCGTGTGTCCTAACAAATCCATACTTTTTAAATATGGTGTCTAAACGATTGTGTTTTCAAACAAATCCATACATTTTTATGTATTGGGGTCTTTAAGTGATCGTTTTCCTTACAAATCCATATATTTTCAATATGGTGTCTATATGATCGTGTTTTCTAACAAATACATTCATTTCAATCTATTGGTGTTTTTAAATTATCGTTTTTCCTAACAAATAGATACATTTTTGTGTATTGGTGTCTTCAAATAATCGTGTTTCCTAACAAATCCATACTTTTTAAATATGGTGTCTCAGAGATCGTGTTTTTTAACAAATTCATACATTTTTATATACTGGTGTCTTTAAATGATCGTGTTTTTTAACAAAACCATACTTTTTAAATATTGTGTCTGAATGATGGTGTTTCCTAACAAATCCATAGATCTTTGTATATTGGTGTCTTTAGATGATGGGGTTTCTTAACAAAACCATACTTTTTAAATATGGTGTCTGAATGATCGTGTTTCCTAACAAATCCATAGATTTTTGTATATTGGTGTCTTTAAATGATGGGGTTTCTTAACAAAACCATACTTTTTAAATATGATGTTTGAATGATCGTGTTTCCTAACAAATCCATAGATTTTTGTATATTGGTGTCTTTAAATGATGGGGTTTCTTAACAAAACCATACTTTTTAAATATGGTGTCTGAATGATCGTGTTCTTTAGGAAATCCATACTTTTCTGGTATATCGATGTCTATAAATTATCGTGTTTTCTAACAAATCCATACTTTTTAAATATGGTGTTCGATTGATCGTGTTTCCCAAGAAATCCACACATTTTAGGTATTGGTGTCTGTAAATCATTGTGTTTTCTAACATATCCATACGTTTTTATATATTGGTGTCTATAATAAATTTTGTTTTCTAACAAATCCGTACATTTTTATGTATTGGTGTCTTCAAATTTTCGTGTTTCCTAACAAATCCATACTTTTTAAATATGATGCCTAAATGATTGTGTCTTAACAAATCCATACATTTTTATATATTGGTGTGTTTTACAGACCGTGTTTTCTAACAAATGTATTCATTTTTATGTATTGGTGTCTTTTAGTGATCATCTTTCCTTACAAATCCATACATTTTTATATGGTATCTGAATGATCGTGTTTCCTAACAAATCCATACATTTTTATGTAGTGGTGTGTTTAAGTATACCTGTTTCCTAACAAATTCATACATTTTTGTACATTCGTGTATATTCGTATTTTATGTAAATCCATATATTTATATATATTAGTGTCTCTAAATGATCATGTTGCTAACAAATCCACACATTTTAAATATGGTGTCTGATTGATCGTGTTTCCGAAGAAATCCAAAAAGCATATATATTAGTGTCTTCAAATAATAGTCTGCCTTAAGAAATCCATACATTTTTATATAGTGGTTTCTTTAAATGATTGCATTTTCTAACAAATACATACATTTTTATGTGTTGGTGTTTTTGAATCATCGTCTTGGATAACAAATCCATACATTCTTTATATAGGTGTCTTTAAAAGATCGTGTTTCTTAACAAATCAAAAAAAATGTATATATCTATTAGTGTCTTCAAATAATCGTGTGCCCTTACAAATCCATACATTGTTATATATTGGCCTCTTTAAATGATCGTGTTTCTTAACAAAACCATACATTTTTGTTTATTGGTGCCTTTTAATGATCGTGTTTCCTAACAAATGCATACCTTTTTATAATTTGGTGACTTTACGTGTACGTGTTTCATTACAAATACATACATTTTTTTGCATGGTGACTGCATGATCGTGTTTACTAACAAATCCATACATTTTTATGTATTGTTTTCTTTACGTGATCATGTTTTCTTATAAATTCCTATTTTTTAAATGTGGTGTCTGAATCATTGTTTTCCTAACAAATCCATACTTTTTAAATATGGTGACTGTATGAACGTGTTTCCTAACAAATCCGTACATTTTTATATATTGGTGTCTTCAAATTATCGAGTCTACTAACAAATCCATACATTTTTATATATGGTGTCTGAATGATTGTGTTTCATAACAAATCCATCCATTTTTATGCATTGGTGTCTTTAAATGTTCATGTTTTCTTAAAAATCCATACTTTATAAATATGGTGTGTGAATCAACGTGTTTCCTAACAAATCCATACATTTTCAAATATTGCTGTCTTTAAATGATTGTCTTTCCTAAAAATTTATACATTTTAAATATGGAGTCTGAATTATCGTGTTTCCTAACAAATCCATACATTTCTTACATGGTGTCTGAATGATCGAATTCCTAACAAATACATACATTTTTATATATTTGTGTGTTTAAATTATCGTGTTTCTTAACAAATCCATACTTTTTAAATATAGTGTCTGATTCTTTGTGTTTCTTTACAAATCCTTCCAATTTTATGTATTGGTGTGTTTAAATGATCGTGTTTTATAACATGTCCATACATTTTTGTGTTTCTTAACAAATCCATACTTTTAAATATGGTGTCTGAATGATCGTATTTCCATACAAATCCATACACTGTTATGTATTGGTGTCTTTAAATGATCGTGTTTCCTAACATATCAATACATTTTTTATATATGATGTCTCAATGATTGTGTTTCCTAACAAATCCACAAATTTTTTGTATATTCTTGTATTTAAACGATCGTGTTTCCAACAAAACCATACTTTTTAAATATGGTAAGTGAATGATTTTTTTTACAAATTCATACCTTTTTATGTATTCTTTTGTTTAAGTAATCGTGTTTTCTAACAAATCCATATTTTTTAAATGTGGTGTCTGAATGATCGTGTTTTCTAACAAATCAATACATTTTTATATATGGTGTCTAAATGATCGTATTTCCTGACAAATCCATACTTTTTTATATACTGGTGTTTTAAAAAATTGTTTTTTCTAACAAATCCATTATTTATCAATATGGTGTCTGAATAATCGTGTTCCATAACATATCCATTCAATTTTATGTATTAGTGTCTTTAAATGATCGTGTTCCCAAACAAATCGATAAATTTTTATAAGGTGCTTGAATGATTGTGTTTTCTAACAAATCCATACATTTTTATGTATTGTTGTCTTTTAATTTTCATGTTTCCTTAAAAATCCATACATTTTTATGTATTGTTGTGTTTTAATGATCATGTTTCCTTAAAAATCCATACTTTTTAAATATGGTGTCTGAATCATTGTGTTTTGTTTCAAATCCATATATTTTTATTCATTGATGTCTATAAATGATAGTGTTTTCTAACATATCCGTACATTTTCATATATTGGTGTCTTTAAATGATTGTCTTTCCTAACAAATCCATACATTTTAAATAAGTTGTCCGAATGATTGTGTTTTCTTACAAATTTATATATTTTTGTGTATTGCTGTTTTTAAATGATCGTGTTTTCTAACCAATCCCTACATTTTCTTTAATGGTGTCTGAATGATCGTAATTCCTAACAAATCCGTACATTTTTATATATTTGTGTCTTTAAATGGTCGTTTTTCGTAACAAATCCATACATTTTTATGTACGGTGTGTGAATGATTAAGTTTCCTAATAAATCCATACATTTTTATGTACGGTGTGTGAATGATTAAGTTTCCTAATAAATCCATACATTTTTATATATAGGTGTCTTTAAATGATTGTGTTTGCTAACAAATCCATACATTTGTATATATTGGTGTCTTTAAGTGTAAGTGTTTCCTAAGAAATCCATACATTTTAAATGGTATCTGAATGATCGTGTTTCCTAACAAATCCATACATTTTTATATATGGTGTCTATATATTTGTGTTTCTTAACAATTTTATACATTTTTATATATTGGTGTCTATAAGTGAACTTGTTTTCTAACAAATTTACCTATTTCCTATACATTGGTGTCTTTAAATGATGGTGTTCCATAAGAAATACATACATTTTTATATGTGGTGTCTGAATGATTTATTTTCCTCACATATCCATTTATTTTTATGTATTGGTGTTTTTAAATAATCGTATTTTCTAACAACTCCAATATTTTTAAATATATTGTCTGAATAGTCGTGTTTTCTAACAAAGCCATATATTTTTACGTATTGGTGTCTTCAAATGGTTGTGTTCCATAACAAATACATACATTTTTATATGTGGTGTATGAATGATTTGATTTCCAAACAAATCCATAAATTTTTATGTATTGGTGTCTTTAAGTGATCATGTTTCCTTGCAAGTCCATACTTTTTAAATATGGTGTCTAGATCATTGTGTTTCCTAACAAATCCATACATTTTTATATATTGGTGTCTGTAAATGATCGTCTTTTCTAACAAATCCATTATTTTTAAATATTGTGTCTGAATAATCGTCATTCCTAAGAAATCCACTCATTTTTATATATTGGTGTCTGCAAATGATCGTGTTTTCTAACAAATCCAATCATTTTTATGTTTTGGTGTCTTTAAATGATCGTGTTTCCCATTAAATCCATACATTTCTATGAATGGTGTCTGAATGATTGTGTTTGCTAACAAACTTATACATTTGTATATATTGGTGTCTTTAAGTGAAAGTGTTTCCTATCAAATCCACCTATTTTCTGTATATTGGTGTCTTTAAATGATCGTGTTCTCTAAGAAATCCATTATTTTTAAATATGGTGTCTGAATAATCGTGTTTCCTAACAAATACATTCATTTTTATGTAATGGTGTCTTTATCTGGTCATGTTTCCTCACAAATCCATACTTTTTATATATGGTGTCTGAATGATTCTGGTTTTTTACAAATCCATACCTTTTTATGTATTGTTGTTTTAAGTGATCGTGTTTTTAACAAATCCATACTTTTTAAATGCAGTGTCTAAACGATCGTTTTTTCTAACAAATCCGTACCTTTTTTTGTAAGATTCTTCTAAATGGTCGTGTTTCCTAACAAATCCATTGTTTTTAAATATTTTGTCTAAACGAATGTATTTCCCATCAAATCCATACATTTTTATATATTGTTCTTTTTAAATAATAGTGTTTTCTAACAAATCCATTATTTTGAAATATCGTGTCTCAATAACCGTGTTTCTTAACAAATCCATACCTTTTTATGTGTTGGTGTGTTTATATGATCGTGCTTCATAACAAATCCATACATTCTTTTACATGGTGTCTGAATGGTCGTAATTCCTTAGAAATCCATACATTTTTATATATTGGAGACTTTAAATGATCGTGTTTCCTAACAAATCGATACATTTTTATATATTGGTGTCTTTAAATGATCGTGTTTCCCAACAACTCCTTACATTTTTATACCTGGTCTCTGAATGATTGTCTTTCTTAAGAAATATATATATTTTTGTATATTGGTGTCTTTAAGTGATCGTGTCTTCTTGCAAATCCATATTTTAAAAGTATATATAAAAGTGTATGGTGTCTGAATGATCGTGTTTCCTAACAAATCCATACAATTTTATAAATTGGTGTAATTAAGTGATCATGTTTCCTTACTAATCCATACTTTTTAAATATGTTGACTGAATGATCGTGTTTACTTACAAATCCATACTTTTTAAATTAGGTGTCTCAATGATTGTGTTTCCTAACAAATCCAGAAATTTTTATATATGATGTCTTAATGATTCTGGTTTTTCACAAATCTATACATTTTTATGTATTGTTGTTTTAAGTGATCGTGTTTTTAACAAATCCATACTTCTTAAATCCGGTGTCTAAACGATCGTTTTTCCTAACAAATCCATACCTTTTTTTGTAAGATGCTTTTAAATGATCGTGTTTCCTAACAACTCCTTACCTTTTTATACCTTGTGTCTAAATGATTGTCTTTCTCAACAAAGTTATATATTTTTATATATTGGTGTCTTTAAGTGATCGTATTTCCTAACAAATCCATACAATTTTATACCTAATGTCAGAATGATTGTCTTTCTTAAACTAAACTAAACTAACGTGGCAGGGGTTCAGTTTAGAGAGAGAGAAATCAGAAGAGTTCTCTCTCCAACTGGGGTGTTCAGGAACTTTATAGTTCCTCTTCGTCCCCTTACGTGAGAAATGTTTTAAAATATCCATGGAGTTTTTACTTTATTTTTAACATTTCAAAAATATTTGTGAGTGAGAGGAAGGACGGGAGAACTGGACGAAAGCAGCGAAAGTGAAGTGAAGTGAGCCAGACTTTAGCTCGAGGATGGAGAACCCTGGCGGCTGGCGAATTGGTTTTTTAAAATTTACTGTAATTGATTAGATACCCTTGACTGGGTAAACGGCCCTTTTCAGAATGAGGCTGGGACCTACAGGTCCGATGCCAGAGATTTTGCTGTGGGGGGAAACGGGAGTACCCCGAGAAAACCCACTTTCACGGCCTGGGCGCCGAATAGTCTACCCAGACCGTGCCCGGAAGTAGCTGGGAAAGAAAAGGAAAAGAAAAAAAGAAAAAAAAAAAAAAAAACACACACAAAAAAAACTGATGAACTACGTTGATGGTGTACGTGAAAACTGTTAGCTGCAGTCTTGTAGATCGGGTGGCAACTTCATCATGAACTTGTTTCCACACTTGAAGCCCATTGGTGCAACTGAGAAACGTGGCCTTGGTGGTGGAACTACTGGCTGTTCTTCGGTGAGTTGTTCTTCGCTGGTCTGTGATGCTTTGTTTCTTCTCGAGATTTTGGTTTGAGTTTTCTGCGTGGAGGTAGATTGTTTTTCAGTTTGTGCTGTCGCGTCGATGGTTATCTTCGTAATGGTTTGAGTCTGGCTGGTTGTTGAGTTCTGTGGAACTGGGATTAAAGTCTGGCAGGAACTGTCCTTTTTCTTTCTTGATCTACTGCAACTTGGCGTGTTGCCAACGATGGGTGTTGTCTTCTTCTGAGTCGGGTTGTCTGAATCCGTCTTCGTGTTTCTTCTAATACGGTCTGGAATCGGCGGTATTTTGGTATTTTCCTGTTGGAAGATTTCCGTTGGTTGTTTACGATATCTGGGTGCTTGGTTTGAACCATTCTTGAGTGGTCGTCGGTGTGGGCGTTCGGCTCTAAAATGAAATATATGATAATAGCAGCCATCTCGTAAAATACAGTCGGCACTGTACTTCGATGTTGTCACTATCTTCATGAAGTGTGTGGGATGATTACTGTTCTTAGAATAAATTCGATGAACTGCGTATACCTTGGCTTGTATTTGGGGTTCTATGGTTTGTCTAATTTCTTCAGGTTGAATTGATGGGTCGACGCCCCTGAGGAATACAGAATAAAGATTGACTGGACTTTTCGTTGGGGAACAACTTACTTTAAATTCAGTGTTCCATGGCTGGCACAGATAGGTTTGGTCTGCAATAGTGGCTGGTTGGATGAGGATTCCTCCCCGGCGTAAAATACGGGTCCTGGACGGTTCGATGGTTGCCCCAGGCTTGGCTCGGGCGATCAACGTGGCGACTTGGTACGGCGTGAGGTTCGGCGGTAAGCCGTCGACGATTACAGGCGGCACTAACGGCCTGACTGGCGAGGATGAACGTTTCGTTTTGAATAGCATATTGGCACGTCTGACTTGCTCGGTGGCTAGCTCAGGTCTCTTGTCTTTCTTAACAAATCCATACATTTTTATATATGGTGTCAGAATGATTGTGTTTCCTAACAAATCCATTCATTTTTATATATTGGTGTCTTTAAATGATTGTGCTTTTTCACAAATTATTGCATTTTTGTATATTCGTGTCTTTAAGTTATCATGTTTCCTTAGAAATCCATACATTTATATGTATTGGTGCCTTTAAGTGATCGTGTCTTCTTGCAAATCCATATTTTAAAAGTATATATAAAAGTGTATGGTGTCTGAATGATCGTGTTTCCAAACAAATCCATACATTTTTACATGGTGTCTGAATGATCGTAATTCATAACAAATCCACCTATATTTTATATATTGGTGTCTCTAAATGTTCGTGTTTCCTAACAAATCCATACTTTTTAAACATTGTTTAACAAATTTAAACATTTTTATATATCGGTGTCTTTAAATGATCGTCTTTCTGAACAAATCCATACATTTTTTTTACATTCATGTATATTCGTATTGGGTGCAAATCCATGCATTTTTATATATTTGTGTAGCTATATGATTGTTTTTCCTAACAAATCCATACATTTTAAATATGGTGTCTGAATGATCGTGTTTCCTCACAAATCCATGTATTTTTATGTATTGGTGTGTGTAAGTGATCATGTTTTTTTACAAATCCATACTTTTTAAATATGGTGACTGAAAGATTGTATTTCCTAAGAAATCCATACATTTTTGTATATGGTGTCAGAATGATTGTGTTTGCTAACAAATCCATGCATTTTTGTATATTGGTGTCTTTAAGTGATCGTATTTCCTAAGAAATCCATGCAATTTTATATCTGTTGTCTGAATTATTGTCTTTCTTAAAAAATATATATTTTTTTATATATTGGTGTCTTTAAATTATCAAGTTTCCTTAGAAATCCATACATTTATATCTATTGGTGCCTTTAAGTGATCGTGTCTTCTTGCAAATCCATATTTTAAAAGTATATATAAAAGTGTATGGTGTCTGAATGATTGTGTTTCCTAACAAATCCATACAATTTTATAAATTGGTGTAATTAAGTGATGATGTTTCCTTACTAATCCATAATTTTTAAATATGTTGACTGAATGATCGTGTTTACTTACAAATGCATACTTTTTAAATTAGGTGTCTGAATGATTGTGTTTCCTAACTAATCCATTCATTTTTATATATTGGTGTCTTTAAATGATTGTGCTTTTTCACAAATTCTTGCATTTTTGTATATTTGTGTTTTTAAATTATCATGTTTCCTTAGAAATCCATACATTTATATGTATTGGCGCCTTTAAGTGATCGTGTCTTCTTGCAAATCCATATTTTAAAAGTATATATAAAAGTGTATGGTGTCTGAATGATCCTGTTTCCAAACAAATCCATACATTTTTACATGGTGTCTGAATGATCGTAATTCATAACAAATCCACCTATATTTTATATATTGGTGTCTCTAAATGTTCGTGTTTCCTAAGAAATCCATACTTTTTAAACATTGTTTAACAAATTTAAACATTTTTATATATCGGTGTCTTTAAATGATCGTCTTTCTGAACAAATCCATACATTTTTTGTACATTCGTGTATATTCGTATTGTGTGCAAATCCATGCATTTTTATATATTTGTGTATCTATATGATTGTTTTTCCTAACAAATCCATACATTTTAAATATGGTGTCTGAATGATCGTGTTTCCTCACAAATCCATGTATTTTTATGTATTGGTGTGTGTAAGTGATCATGTTTTTTTACAAATCCATACTTTTTAAATATTGTGACTGAATGATTGTATTTCCTAAGAAATCCATACATTTTTGTATATGGTGTCAGAATGATTGTGTTTGCTAACAAATCCATGCATTTTTGTATATTCGTGTCTTTAAGTGATCGTGTTTACTTACAACTCCTTACCTTTTTATACCTTGTGTCTGAATGATTGTCTTTCTCAACAAAGTTATATATTTTTATATATTGGTGTCTTTAAGTGATCGTATTTCCTAAGAAATCCATACAATTTTATACATGGTGTCAGAATGATTGTCTTTCTTAACAAATCCATACATTTTTATATATGGTGTCAGAATGATTGTGTTTCCTAACAAATCCATACATTTTTATATATTGGTGTCTTTAAATGATTGTGCTTTTTCACAAATTCTTGCATTTTTGTATATTCGTGTCTTTAAGTGATCGCGTTTATTTACAAATCCATACTTTTTAAATATGGTGTCTGAATGATTGTGTTTCCTAAGAAATCCATAAATTTTTATGTAGTGGGGACTTTAAATGATCGTGTTTCTAACCAAATCCACACTTTTTATATATGGTGTCTGAATAATTCTGGTTTTTTACAAATTCATACATTTTTATGTATTGTTGTTTTAAGTGATCGTATTTTTAACAAATCCATACTTCTTAAATCCGGTGTCTAAACGATCGTTTTTCCTAACAAATCCATACCTTTTTTCTAAGATGCTTTTAAATGGTCGTGTTTCCTAACAAATTCATTGTTTAAAAAAATATTTTGTCTAAACGAATGTATTTCCTATCAAATCCATACATTTTTATATATTGGTGTCTTTAAATTATCATGTTTCCTTAGAAATCCATACATTTATATGTATTGGTGCCTTTAAGTGATCATGTCTTCTTGCAAATCCATATTTTAAAAGTGTATATAAAAGTGTATGGTGTCTGAATGATCGTGTTTCCAAACAAATCCATACAATTTTGTATATGGTGTCTGAATGATTTTGTTTCTTAAAAAATCAATACATTTTTATATATTAGTATATTTAAATGATCGTGCTTCCTAACAAATCCACGCATTTTTGGATATTGGTGTTTTTAAATGAACGTGTTTTCTAACAAATCCATACTTTTAAATATGGTTTCTGAATAATCGTGTTTCCTAACAAATCCGTACATTTTTATGTATTGGTGTCTTTAAATGATCGTGTTTCCTAACAAATCCGTACATTTTTATATATGGTGTCTGAATCTTTGTGTTTTTATGTATTGGTGTGTTTATATGATCGTGCTTCATAACAAATCCATACCATCTTTTACATGGTGTCTGAATGGTCGTAATTCCTTACAAATCCATACATTTTTATATATTGGTGTCTTTAAATGATCGTGTTTCCTAACAACTCCTTACCTTTTTATACCTTGTGTCTGAATGATTGTCTTTCTCAACAAAGTTAAATATTTTTATATATTGATGGCTTTAAGTGATCGTATTTCCTAACAAATCCATACAATTTTATACTTGGTGTCAGAATGATTGTCTTTCTTAACAAATCCATACATTTTTATATATGGTGTCAGAATGATTGTGTTTCCTAACAAATCCATACATTTTTATATATTGGTGTCTTTAAATTATCATGTTTCCTTAGAAATCCATACATTTATATGTATTGGTGCCTTTAAGTGATCATGTCTTCTTGCAAATCCATATTTTAAAAGTGTATATAAAAGTGTATGGTGTCTGAATGATCGTGTTTCCAAACAAATCCATACAATTTTGTATATGGTGTCTGAATGATTTTGTTTCTTAAAAAATCAATATATTTTTATATATTAGTGTATTTAAATGATCGTGCTTCTTAACAAATCCACGCATTTTTGGATATTGGTGTTTTTAAATGATCGTGTTTCCCAATAATTCCATACATTTTTGTATATGGTGTCTGAATGATTTTATTTCTTAAAAAATCAATATATTTTTATATATTGGTGTCTTTAAATGATCGTGCTTTTTAACAAATCCATGCATTTTTGCATATTTGTGTCTTTAAGCGATCGTGTTTACTTTCAAATCCATACTTTATAAATATGGTGTTTGAATGATTGTGTTTCCAAAAAATTCCTTTAATTTTTAAACATTGTGTCTAAATGATTGTGCTTTTTAAAAATCAATACATTTTTATATATTAGTGTATTGAAATGATCGTGCTTCCTAACAAATCCATGCATTTTTGCATATTTGTGTCTTTAAGCGATCGTGTTTACTTTCAAATCCATACTTTATAAATATGGTGTTTGAATGATTGTGTTTCCAAAAAATTCCTTTAATTTTTAAACATTGTGTCTAAATGATTGTGCTTTTTAAAAATCAATACATTTTTATATATTAGTGTATTGAAATGATCGTGCTTCCTAACAAATCCATAATTTTTAAATACGGTGTCTATACATCCGTGTTTGTTAACAAATCCTTACTTTTTTAATTTGTTGTCTAAAGGATCGTATTTTCTGACAAATCCATACCTTTTTATATAAGATGCTTTTAAATCATTGTGTTTCCTAACAAATCCATATTTTTAATCATGGTGTTTGAATGACCGTCTTTTCTAACAAATCCATACAAATTGTGTATATTCCTGTCTTTACATGATCATGTTTCCTACCAAATCCCTACTTTTTAAGTATGGTGTCTCAATAATTGTGTTTTCTAACAAATGCATACATTTTTATATATTGGTGTAATTAAGTGATCATGTTTACTTACAAATCCATACTTTTTAAATATGGTGTCTGAATGATTGTGTTTCCTAACAAATCCGTGCATTTTTATATTTCGTGTCTGAATCTTTGTATTTCTTAACAAAACAATACCTTTTTATGTATTGGTGTGTTTAAGTGATCGTATTTCCTAACAACGCCTTACATTTTTGTGTATTGGTGTCTCTAAATGATCGTGTTTCCCAAAAATTCCATTCATTTTTGTATATGGTGTCTAAATAATTGTCTTTCCTAACAAATGCATAATTTTTTGTACATTCGTGTATATTCGTATTGTGTGTAAATCCATGCATTTTTATATATTTGTGTCTCTACATGATCATGATTCCTAACAAATCCATACATTATGATGTATCGCAGTCTTTAAATGATTGTGTTCCCCAACAAATCCGTACTTTTAAATATCGTGTCTGAAAGATCGTGTTTCCTATCAAATCCATATATTTTTAGGTATTTATTTGTGTGTTTAAATGATCGTGTTTTTTAACAAATCCATACATTTTCATATATTGGTGTAATTAAGTGATCGTGTTTCCTAAAAAATCCATACATTTTTATATATTTGTGTCTTGAAGTGAACATGTTTCCAAACAAATCCATACATTTTTATGTATTGGTGCCTTTAAGTGATCGTGTTTTCTTGCAATTACGTACATTTATATATATTGGTGTCTTTAAATGATCTTGTTTTTTAAGAAATTCATACTTTTTAAACATTGTGTCTAAATGATCGTGTTTCTTAACAAACCCATACTTTTTAAATATGGTGTCTAAATAATTGTCTTTCCTATCAAATGCATAATTTTTAAATATGGTGTCTTTAAGTGATCGTATTTCAAAAAATTCAAAAATTTTTATCTATGTTGTCTGAATGAGTGTGATTCCTAACAAATTTAAACATTTTTTTAACATACATTTTAAATATGGTGTCTGAATGATCGTATTTCCTAAGAAATCCATACATTTTTGTATATTCGTGTCTTTAAGTGATCGTGTTTACTTACAAATCCATACTTTTTAAATATGGTGTCTGAATGATTGTGTTTCCTAACAAATCCATAAATTTTTATGTAGTGGTGTCTTTAAATGATCGTGTTTCCTACCAAATCTATACTTTTTATATATGGTGTCTGAATGATTGTTTTTTTTACAAATCCATACATTTTTATGTATTGTTGTTTTAAGTGATCGTGTTTTTAACTAATCCATACTTCTTAAATCCGTTGTTTAAACGATCGTTTTTCCTAACAAATCCATACCTTTTTTTGTAAGATGCTTTTAAATGGTCGTGTTTCCTAACAAATCTATTGTTTTTAAATATTTTCTCTAAACGAACGTATTTCCTATCAAATCGAAACATTTTTATATATTTTTTTTAAATAATAGTGTTTTTTAACAAATCCATTATTTTGAAATATCGTGTCTCAATAACCGTGTTTCCTTACAAATCCGTACATTTTTATATATGGTGTCTTAATCTTTGTGTTTCTTAACATATCCATACCATTTTATGTATACGTGTGTTTAAATGATCGTGCTTCATAACAAATCCATACATTTTTTACATGGTGTTTGAATGGTCGTAATTCCTTACAAATCCATACATTTAGATATGGTGTCTAAATGATCCTGTTTCCAAACAAATCCATTCATTTTTACATGGTGTATGAATGATCGTAATTCCCAACAAATTCATCTATTTTTTGTATATTCTTGTCTTTAAATGATCGTGTTTTCTCACAAATTCATCTGTATTTATGTATTGGTGTCTTTAAGTGATCATGTTTTTTTACAAATCCATACTATTTAAATATGATGTCTCAGTGATCGTGTATCCTATTAAATCCATACATTTTTGTATATGGTGTCAGCATGATTGTGTGTCCTGGCTAATACATACATTTTTTTTGGTGACTTTAAATAATCGTGCTTCTTAGAAATTGATGCATTTTTGTGTATTGGTGTCTTTAAGTGATCGTATTTCATTGCAAATCCATATTTTAAAAGTATATATAATAAATGTATGGTGTCTAAATTTTCGGGTTTCCTAACAAATCCGTACATTTTTATATATTGTTGTCTTTAAATGATCGTGTTTTCCTACCAATTCACAAATTTGTGTTTATTCGTATCTTTAAATGATCGTGTTTCCTAACAAATCCATACCTTTTCTATGTATTAGTGTCTGTATCCGATCATGTTTCCTAACAAGTCCATATATTTTTATTAATAGTGTCTGAATGATTGTGTTTCTTAACAAATTCATACTTTTTAAATATGTTGTCTCAATAATCGTGTTTCCTAACAAATCCTTACATTTTGTGTATAATTGTGTCTCTAAATGATCGTGTTTTCTACCAAATCCATACCTTTTAAATATGGTATCTCAATGATTGTGTTTTTACAAATCCATACAATTTTGTGTATTGTTGTCTTTAAATGATCGTATTTTATACAAATCCATATTTCTATAAATGGGGTGTCTGAATGATTGTATTTTCTAACAAATCCATACATTTTTATATATGGTTTCTAAATAATTGTGTTTCCTAACATATCCATAAATTTTTATATATTCGTGTCTCTTAATGATCGTGTTTATTAACAAATCCATACGGTTTTTATATATGGTGTCTCAATGATCGTGTTTTCTAAAAAATCCATACGTTTTTTATACATGGTGTTTCAATGATTGTGTTTCCTCACAAATCCATACATTTTGTGTATATTTGTGTCTCTAAATTATCGTCTTTCCTAACAAATCCGTACATTTTGGTATATGATCTTATTTTCTCAAAAATTCATCTATTTTTATGCATTGGTGTCTTTAAGTGATCATGTCTCGTTACAAATCCGTACATTTTAAATATGGTTTCTCAGTGATCATGTTTCCCAATAAATCCATACATTTTGGTATATGGTTTCCGAATGATTGTGTATCCTAACAAATCCATACATTTTTGTGTATTTGTGTCTTTAAATGATCGTGTTTCCTAACTTATCCATACATTTTAAATATGTAGTCTAAATGATCGAGTTTCCTAACTAATCCATACATTTTCTATGTATGGTGTCTAAATGATCGGGTTTCCTAACAAATCCTACATTTTTATATATTTATGTCTTTAAATGATCGTCTTTCCTAATAAATCCGTACAATTTTATATATTAGTGTCTTTAAATGATTGTGTTTCCCAACAAATCCATTTATTTTTTATGTGTTATGTCTGAATGATTGTATTTCCTAACAAATCCATGCTTTTTAAATAGGTGTTTAAACGATCGTTTTTTCTAAGAAATCTATACCTTTTTTTATAAGATGCCTTTTAATGGTAGTGTTTCCTAACAAATCCGTAGTTTTTAAATATGTTGTCTAAACAATCGTATTTCCTGTCAAATCCATACCTTTTTATATAAAATGCCTTTAAATGGTCGTGTTTCCTATCAAATCCATACTTTTTTATATGTTGGTGTTTATAAATAATCGTGTTTTCTATCAAATCCATTATTTTTATATATAATGTGTGAATAATCGTGTTTCCTAACAAATCGACCTATTTTGTATATATTGGTGTCTTTAAATGATCGTGTTTCCTAAGAAATCCGTACATTTCTAACTAATGGTATCTTTACATGATCGTGTTTCCCAATAATCCATACATTTTCTGTGTATGGTGTCTGAATGATTTTGTTTCCTAAGAAATGCGTAGATTTTTACATATTGGTGTGTTTAAATGATCGTGTTTTCTTACAAATCCATGCATTTTTGTATATTGGTGTCTCTAAGTGAGCGTGTTTCCTAACAAATCCATACATTTTTATGCATTGGTCCCTTTAAGTGATCGTGTTTCCTTGCAAATTCATATTTTAATAGCACATATATAATAAATGTATGGTGTCTAAATGATCGGGTTTCGTAACAAATCCGTACATTTTTATATATTGGTGTTTTTAAATGATCGTGTTTTTCAACAAATCCATACATTATTGATGTATTGTGTCCAATGATTTTGTCTCCTTACAAATCCATACATTTTTTGTATATTCGTGTCTTTAAATTATCGTCTTTCCTGTCATATCTATATATTTTTGTATATGGAGACTGTATGATCGCGTTTCTTAACAAATCCGTACATTTTTATATATTCATGTCTTTAAGTGATCATGTCTCCTTACAAATCCGTACATTTTAAATATGGTTTCTCAGTGATCATGTTTTTCAACAAATCCATACATTTTTTACATGGTTTCTGAATGATCGTAATTCCTACCAAATCCATACATTTTTTTTGTATATTCGTGTCTTTAAATGATCGTGTTTCCTAACAAATCCATACTTTTTAAATATGGAGTTTAAATTATCGACTTTCCTAACAAATCCATACATTTTTATATATTGGTGTCTTTAAGTGTTTGCGTTTTCTTGCAAATCCATATTTTAAAAGTATATATAATAAATGTATGGTGTCTAAATCATCGGGTTTCCTAACAAATCCGTACATTTTTATATATTGTTGTCGTTAAATGATCGTTTTTTCTAACAAATCCATACATTTTGATAATGGTGTCTGAATGATCGTATTTCTTAGCAAATCCATACATTTTTTTATATTAGTGTCTTTTAGTGTAAGTGTTTCCTAACTAATCAATATATTTTATACATGGTGTCTGAAGTATCGTAATTCCTAACAAATCAATACATTTTTATATATTTGTATCTTTCAATGATCCTGTTTCCTAATAAATCCATACGTTTTAAATATGGTGACTGCATGATCTTGTTTCCTGACAAATTAATATATTTTTATATATTAGTGTCATTAAATGATCATCTTTCCTAACAAATCCATACCTTTCTGTGTATTGGTGTGTATAAATTATCGTCTTTCCTAACAAATCCATACATTTTTATATACTGGTGTCTGAATGATCGTAATTCCTAACAAATCGACCTATTTTGTATATATTGGTGTCTTTAAATGATCGTGTTTCCTAAGAAATCCATACTTTTTAAATATGGTGTCTGAATGATCGTGTATCCTAACAAATCCGTACATTTCTAATTAATGGTATCTTTACATGATCGTGTTTCCCAATAATCCATACATTTTCTATGTATGGTGTCTGAATGATTTTGTTTTTTAAGAAATCCGTAGATTTTTACATATTGGTGTGTTTAAATGATCGTGTTTTCTTACAAATCCATGCATTTTTGTATATTGGTGTCTCTAAGTGACCGTGTTTCCTAACAAATCCATGCATTTTTGTATATTGGTGTCTCTAAGTGACCGTGTTTCCTAACAAATCCATACATTTTTATGCATTGGTGCCTTTAAGTGATCGTGTTTCCTTGCAAATCCATATTTTAATAGCACATATATAATAAATGTATGGTGTCTAAATGATCGGGTTTCGTAACAAATCCGTACATTTTTATATATTGTTGTCTTTAAATGATCGTGTTTCCTGTCAAATCCATACTTTTTTAATATGGTGTCTGAATATTTTCGTATATTGGTTATTTTAAATGATCGTGATTTTAACAAATACATACTTTTTAAATACGGTTTTTAAAGGATCATATTTCCTAACAAATCCATACATTTTTTGTATATTCGTATGTTTAAATGATCGTGTTTCCTAACAAATCCATACATTTTTATGTATTGGTGCTTTTAAGTGATCGTGTTTTTTTGCAAATCCATATATTAAAAGTATACCTAATAAAGGTATGGTGTCTGAATGATTGTGTTTCCTAACATATCCAATATTTTTTTGTATCTTCGTGTCTTTAAACTATTGTGTTTTCTGTCAAATCCATACATTTTAAATATGGTGTCTGAATGATTGTGTTTCCTAACAAACCCATACATTTTTTTTATATTCCTGTCTTTAAATGATCGTGTTCTCTAACAATTCCATACTATTTTCAATATGGTGTCTAAATAATCGTGTTTCCTCACAAATCCATCTATTTTTATGTATTGGTGTCTTTATCTGGTCATGTTTCCTAACAAATTCGTACATTTTAAATATGGTGTCTGAATGACCATGTTTCCTAACAAATCCATACATTTTTATATATTCGTCTCTTTAAATGATTGTGTTCTCTAACAAATCCATTCTTTTTTAAATATGGTGTTCAAATGATCGTATTTCCTTTAGAAATCCATCTATATTTACGTATTGGTGTCTTTATATGATCGTGTCTCCTGACAAATCCATACATTTTTATGTATTGGTGTCTTTAAATGATAGTGTTTCCTCACAATTCCATCTATTTTTACGTATTGGTGTCTTTATCTGGTTCTGTTTTTTTGCAAATCCATAATTTTTAAATATGGAGTTTGAATGATCGAGTTTCCTAACAAATCCATACATTATTATATGTGGTGTCTGAATGATTGTGTTTCCTAACAAATTCTTACATTTTAAATTTGTGTCTGAATGATCGTGTTTCTTCACAAATACATACATTTTTATCTGTTGGTGATTTTAAATGATCGTGTTTCCTCACATTCCATCTATTTTTATGTATTGTTGTCTTTATCTGGTCAATTTTCCTTACAAATCCATCTATTTTTATGTATGGTGTCTTTAAATGATCGTGTTTTCTCACAAATCCACACATTTTCATACATGTTATCTGAATGATCGTAGTTTCTAACAAATCCGTAAATTTTTATATATTGGTGTTTTATAATGTTCGTGTTTCCTAACAAATTCATACATTTTTATATATGGTGTCTCAATGATTGTGTATCCTAACAAATAAACACATTTTTTGCATATTGTATCTAAATGACCGTGTTTCCTCACAAATCCATCTATTTTTATGTATAGGTGTCTTTAAATGATCGTGTTTCCCAACATATCCATATATTTTTGTATATTGGTGTCTTTAAATGATTGTGTTTCCTGACAAATCTATACTTTTTTAAATATGGTATCTGAATTGTCGTGTTTCCTAATAAATCCATACATTTAACATATTATTGTGTTTAAATGATCGTGTTTCCAAACACATCGATACATTTTTATATATGGTGTCTGAATGAATGTGTTTCCTAACAAATTCATACATTTTAAGTATAATGTCTGAATGATTGTATTTCCTCACAAATCCACACATTTTCATACATGTTATCTGAATAATCGTAGTTCCTAACAAATCCGTAAATTTTTATATATTGGTGTTTTTAATGATCGTGTTTTCTAATAAATTCATACATTTTTATATATGGTGTCTCAATGATTGTGTATCCTAACAAATAAACACATTTTTTGCATATTGTATCTAAATGACCGTGTTTCCTCACAAATCCATCGATTTTTATGTATTGGTGTCTTTAAATGATCGTGTTTCCCAACATATCCATATATTTTTGTATATTGGTGTCTTTAAATGATTGTGTTTCCTGACAAATCTATACTTTTTTAAATATGGTATCTGAATTGTCGTGTTTCCTAATAAATCCATACATTTAACATATTATTGTGTTTAAATGATCGTGTTTCCAAACACATCGATACATTTTTATATATGGTGTCTGAATGAATGTGTTTCCTAACAAATTCATACATTTTAAGTATAATGTCTGAATGATTGTATTTCCTCACAAATCCACACATTTTCATACATGTTATCTGAATAATCGTAGTTCCTAACAAATCCGTAAATTTTTATATATTGGTGTTTTTAATGATCGTGTTTTCTAATAAATTCATACATTTTTATATATGGTGTCTCAATGATTGTGTATCCTAACAAATAAACACATTTTTTGCATATTGTATCTAAATGACCGTGTTTCCTTACAAATCCATCCATTTTTATGTATTGGTGTCTTTATCTGGTCATGTTTCCTAACAAATCCATAATTATTAAATATGGTGTCTGAATGATCGTGTTTCCTGACAAATCCATACATTTTCTTACATGGTTTCTAAATGATCGTAATTCCTAACGAATCCATAATTATTTATATTTTGGTGTCTCTTAATGATTCTGTTTCATAACAAACCCATACATTTTTGTATATTTTAGTCTTTAAATGGTCGTGTTTTATCACAAATCCATACATTTTCTTACATGGTATCTGAATGATCGTAATTCCTAACAAATCCATAAATTTTTATAATTTGGTGTCTTTTAATGATCGTGTTTCCTAACCTATCTATACATTTTTGTACATTAGTGTCTTTAAATGATTATATTTCCTGACAAATCTATACTTTTTAAATATTGTGTCTGAATGATCGTGTTTCTTCACAATTCCATACACTTTCTTACATGGTATCTGAATGATCGTAATTCCTAACAAATCCATAATTTTTTTATATATTGGTGTCTTTTAATCATCGTGTTTCCTAACAAAACCATACATTTTTTATATATGGTGTCTCAAATATTGTGTTTTCTAACAAATCCACACATTTTATTGTTTCGTGTCTATAAATGATCGTGTTTTCTAAAAAATCCATACATTTTTATGTATCGTGTCTGAATGATTGTGTTTCCTAACAAACCCATACATTTTTTTTTTATATTCCTGTCTTTAAATGATCGTGTTCTCTAACAATTCCATACTTTTTTCAATAAGGTGTCTAAATGATCGTGTTTCCTCACAAATCCATGTATTTTTATGTATTGGTGTCTTCATCTGGTCATGTTTCCTAACAAATCCATACATTTTTATATATTAGTGTCTTTAAATGATCGTGTTTCTTTAGAAATCCATCTATTTTTATGTATTGGTGTTTATATCTGGTCATGTTTTCTTACAAATCCATACCTATTTATATATGGTGTCTGAATGATCGCGATTCCTAACAAATCCATACTTCTTATATATTGTCTTTAAATGATCGTCCTTTCTGAGAAATCCATACATTTTTGTATATTGGTCATTTAAGTGGACGTGTTTTGTAACAAATCCATACATTTTTACATATTGGAGTCTTTAAATGATCGTGTTTCCTGACAAATCCGTATATTATTATATATTGATGTCTTTAAATGATCGTGTTTCCTAAGAAATCCATAATTTTTAAATATGGTGTCTAAATAATCGTGTTTCCTAACAAATCCATAGTTTTTAAATATATTGTCTAAACGATCTTATTTCCTAATAAATCCAAACCTTTTTATATAAGATACCTTTAAATAGTCTTGTTTACTATGAAATACATACTTCTTTATATATTGGTGTTTTCAAATAATCGTGTTTTTGTATAATCGTGTTTTCTATCAAATCCATTATTTTTAATTATAGTGTCTGAATAATCGAGTTTTCTAACAAATCCATAGATTTTTATGTATTGGTGTCTTTAAATGATCGTCTTTCCTAACAACTCCACTCATTTTTGTATATTGGTATTTTTAAGTAAACTTGTTTCTGACAACTCAATAAATATTTATATATTGTGTCTTTAAAAGAACGTCTTTCCTAACAAATCTACAAATTTTTACTTATTGGTGTTTTCAAATGAACGTGTTTCCTAACAAATCCATACATTTTTGTTCATTCATGTATATTCGTATTGTATGTAAATCCATACATTTTTGTTCATTCATGTATATTCGTATTTTATGTAAATCCATACATTTTTATACATTGATGTCTTTAAATGATTGTCTTTCCTAACAAATCCATACATTTTAAATATGATGTCTGAATGATCGTGTTTCCTTAGAAATCCATAATTTTTTATATATTGGTGTCTTTAAGTGATCATGTTTCTCTACAAATCTGTACTTTTAAAATATAGGGTATCAATGAACGTGTTTCCTAACAAATACAAACATTTTTATATATGCTGTCTGAATGATTGTGTTTCCTAACAAATTTCTACATTTCTATGTATTGGTGCCTTTAAATTATCGTGTTTCCTAACAAATCCATACTTTTTAAATGTGGTGTTTAAATGATCAAGTTTCCTGACAAATTTATATATTTTTACATATTGGTGTCTCAAAAAGATTGTGCTTCTTAATAAATCCATACATTTTTACATATTGGTTTCTTTAATGATCGGGTTTCCTAACAAATCCACACATTTTATACTTTCGTGTTTATAAATGATCGTGTTTTCTAAAAAAATCCATACATTTTTATGTATGGTGTCTGAATGATTGTGTTTCCTCACAAATCCATAAATTTTTATATATTGGTGTTTTTAATGATCGTGTTTCCTAACAATTCATACATTTTAAGTATGATGTCTGAATGATCGTATTTCGTCACAAATCCAATCATTTTTATGTATGGTGTCTTTAAATGATCGTGTTTTCTCACAAATCCACGCATTTTCATACATGTTATCTGAATGATCGTAGTTTCTAACAAATCCGTAAATTTTTATATATTGGTGTTTTATAATGTTCGTGTTTCCTAACAAATTTATACATTTTTATATATGGTGTCTCAATGATTGTGTATCCTAACAAATAAACACATTTTTTGCATATTGTATCTAAATGACCGTGTTTCCTCACGAATCCATCTATTTTTATGTATTGGTGTCTTTAAATGATCGTGTTTCCCAACATATCCATATATTTTTGTATATTGGTGTCTTTAAATGATTGTGTTTCCTGACAAATCTATACTTTTTTAAATATGGTATCTGAATTGTCGTGTTTCCTAATAAATCCATACATTTAACATATTATTGTGTTTAAATGATCGTGTTTCCAAACACATCGATACATTTATATATATGGTGTCTGAATGAATGTGTTTCCTAACAAATTCATACATTTTAAGTATAATGTCTGAATGATTGTATTTCCTCACAAATCCACACATTTTCATACATGTTATCTGAATAATCGTAGTTCCTAACAAATCCGTAAATTTTTATATATTGGTGTTTTTAATGATCGTGTTTTCTAATAAATTCATACATTTTTATATATGGTGTCTCAATGATTGTGTATCCTAACAAATAAACACATTTTTTGCATATTGTATCTAAATGACCGTGTTTCCTCACAAATCCATCGATTTTTATGTATTGGTGTCTTTACCTGGTCATGTTTCCTAACAAATCCATAATTATTAAATATGGTGTCTGAATGATCGTGTTTCCTGACAAATCCATACATTTTCTTACATGGTTTCTAAATGATCGTAATTCCTAACGAATCCATAATTATTTATATTTTGGTGTCTCTTAATGATTCTGTTTCCTAACAAATCTATAAATTTTTTACATATCGTGTCTCAATGATTGTGTTTCCTAACAAATCCACAGATTTTATGCATTCGTGTCTATAAATGATCGTGTTTTCTAAAAAAAATTCATACATTTTTCTGTATGGTGTCTGAGTGATTGTGTTTCCTAACAAATCCATACATTCTTTTACATGATGTCTGAATGTTCGTAATTCCTAACAAATCCATATATTTTTATATATTGGTGTCTTTAAGTGATCGTGTTTCCTGAGAAATCCATATTTTTTTAATATGGTGTCAAAATGAGGTGTTTCCTCACAAATCCATTAATTTTTTATGTATTGGTGTCTCTAAACGATCGTGTTTTATCACAAATCCATACATTTTCTTACATGGTATCTGAATGATCGTAATTCCTAACAAATCCATAAATTTTTATAATTTGGTGTCTTTTAATGATCGTGTTTCCTAACCTATCTATACATTTTTGTACATTAGTGTCTTTAAATGATTATATTTCCTGACAAATATATACTTTATAAATATTGTGTCTGAATGATCGTGTTTCTTCACAAATCCATACACTTTCTCACATGGTATCTGAATGATCGTAATTCCTAACAAATCCATAATTTTTTTATATATTGGTGTCTTTTAATTATCGTGTTTCCTAACAAATCCATACATTTTTTTATATATGGTATCTCAAAGATTGTTTCCTAACAAATCCACACATTTTATAGTTTCGTGTCTATAAATGATTGTGTTTTCTAAAAAATCCATACATTTTTATGTATCGTGTCTGAATGATTGTGTTTCCTAACAAACCCATACATTTTTTTTATATTCCTGTCTTTAAATGATCGTGTTCTCTAACAATTCCATACTATTTTCAATATGGTGTCTAAATAATCGTGTTTCCTCACAAATCCATCTATTTTTATGTATTGGTGTCTTTATCTGGTCATGTTTAATAACAAATTCGTACATTTTAAATATGGTGTCTGAATGACCATGTTTCCTAACAAATCCATACATTTTTATGTATAGGTGTATTTAAATGATCGTGTTTTCTCACAAATCCATACATTTTCATACATGGTACCTGAATGATCGTAATTCCTAACAAATCCATAATTTTTTATATATTCGTCTCTTTAAATGATTGTGTTCTCTAACAAATCCATTGTTTTTTAAATATGGTGTTCAAATGATCGTATTTCCTTTAGAAATCCATCTATTTTTACGTATTGGTGTCTTTATATGATCGTGTCTCCTGACAAATCCATACATTTTTATGTATTGGTGTCTTTAAATGATAGTGTTTCCTCACAATTCCATCTATTTTTACGTATTGGTGTCTTTATCTGGTTCTGTTTTTTTGCAAATCCATAATTTTTAAATATGGAGTTTGAATGATCGAGTTTCCTAACAAATCCATACATTATTATATGTGGTGTCTGAATGATTGTGTTTCCTAACAAATTCTTACATTTTAAATTTGTGTCTGAATGATCGTGTTTCTTCACAAATACATTCATTTTTATCTGTTGGTGATTTTAAATGATCGTGTTTCCTCACATTCCATCTATTTTTATGTATTGGTGTCTTTATCTGGTCATTTTTCCTTACAAATCCATCTATTTTTATGTATGGTGTCTTTAAATGATCGTGTTTTCTCACAAATCCACACATTTTCATACATGTTATCTGAATGATCGTAGTTTCTAACAAATCCATAAATTTTTTATATATTGGTGTTTTATAATGTTCGTGTTTCCTAACAAATTCATACATTTTTATATATGGTGTCTCAATGATTGTGTATCCTAACAAATAAACACATTTTTTGCATATTGTATCTAAATGACCGTGTTTCCTCACAAATCCATCTATTTTTATGTATAGGTGTCTTTAAATGATCGTGTTTCCCAACATATCCATATATTTTTGTATATTGGTGTCTTTAAATGATTGTGTTTCCTGACAAATCTATACTTTTTTAAATATGGTATCTGAATTGTCGTGTTTCCTAATAAATCCATACATTTAACATATTATTGTGTTTAAATGATCGTGTTTCCAAACACATCGATACATTTTATATATGGTGTCTGAATGAATGTGTTTCCTAACAAATTCATACATTTTAAGTATAATGTCTGAATGATTGTATTTCCTCACAAATCCACACATTTTCATACATGTTATCTGAATGATCGTAGTTTCTAACAAATCTGTAAATTTTTATATATTGGTGTTTTATAATGTTCGTGTTTCCTAACAAATTCATACATTTTTTATATATGGTGTCTCAATGATTGTGTTTCTAACAAATAAACACATTTTTTTTGCATATTGTATCTAAATGATCGTGTTTCCTCACAAATCCATCTATTTTATGTATAGGTGTCTTTAAATGATCGTGTTTCCCAACATATCCATATATTTTTGTATATTGGTGTCTTTAAATGATTGTGTTTCCTGACAAATCTATACTTTTTTAAATATGGTATCTGAATTGTCGTGTTTCCTAACAAATCCATACATTTAACATATTATTGTGTTTAAATGATCGTGTTTCCAAACACATCCATACATTTTATATATGGTGTCTGAATGAATGTGTTTCCTAACAAATTCATACATTTTAAGTATAATCTCTGAATGATTGTATTTCCTCACAAATCCACACATTTTCATACATGTTATCTGAATAATCGTAGTTCCTAACAAATCCGTAAATTTTTATATATTGGTGTTTTTAATGATCGTGTTTTCTAATAAATTCATACATTTTTATATATGGTGTCTCAATGATTGTGTATCCTAACAAATAAACACATTTTTTGCATATTGTATCTAAATGACCGTATTTCCTCACAAATCCATCGATTTTTATGTATTGGTGTCTTTATCTGGTCATGTTTCCTAACAAATCCATAATTATTAAATATGGTGTCTGAATGATCGTGTTTCCTGACAAATCCATACATTTTCTTACATGGTTTCTAAATGATCGTAATTCCTAACGAATCCATAATTATTTATATTTTGGTGTCTCTTAATGATTCTGTTTCCTAACAAATCTATAAATTTTTTATATATGGTGTCTGAATGAATGTGTTTCCTAACAAATCCACAGATTTTATGCATTCGTGTCTATAAATGATCGTGTTTTCTAAAAAAATTCATACATTTTTCTGTATGGTGTCTGAGTGATTGTGTTTCCTAACAAATCCATACATTCTTTTACATGATGTCTAAATGTTCGTAATTCCTAACAAATCCATATATTTTTATATATTGGTGTCTTTAAGTGATCGTGTTTCCTAACAAATCCATATTTTTTTTAATATGGTGTCAAAATGAGTGTTTTCCTCACAAATCCATTAATTTTTTATGTATTGGTGTCTCTAAACGATCGTGTTTTATCACAAATCCATACACTTTCTTACATGGTATCTGAATGATCGTAATTCCTAACAAATCCATAATTTTTTTATATATTGGTGTCTTTTAATTATTGTGTTTCCTAACAAATCCATACATTTTTTTTTATATATGGTATCTCAAAGATTGTTTCCTAACAAATCCACACATTTTATAGTTTCGTGTCTATAAATGATTGTCTTTTCTGAAAAATCCATACATTTTTATGTATCGTGTCTGAATGATTGTGTTTCCTAACAAACCCATACATTTTTTTTATATTCCTGTCTTTAAATGATCGTGTTCTCTAACAATTCCATACTATTTTCAATATGGTGTCTAAATGATCGTGTTTCCTCACAAATCCATCTATTTTTATGTATTGGTGTCTTTATCTGGTCATGTTTCCTAACAAATTCGTACATTTTAAATATGGTGTCTGAATGACCATGTTTCCTAACAAATCCATACATTTTTATGTATAGGTGTATTTAAATGATCGTGTTTTCTCACAAATCCATACATTTTCATACATGGTACCTGAATGATCGTAATTCCTAACAAATCCATAATTTTTTATATATTCGTCTCTTTAAATGATTGTGTTCTCTAACAAATCCATTCTTTTTTAAATATGGTGTTCAAATGATCATATTTCCTTTAGAAATCCATCTATTTTTACGTATTGGTGTCTTTATATGATCGTGTCTCCTGACAAATCCATACATTTTTATGTATTGGTGTCTTTAAATGATAGTGTTTCCTCACAATTCCATCTATTTTTACGTATTGGTGTCTTTATCTGGTTCTGTTTTTTCGCAAATCCATAATTTTTAAATATGGAGTTTGAATGATCGAGTTTCCTAACAAATCCATACATTTTTATATATGGTGTCTGAATGATTGTGTTTCCTAACAAATTCATACATTTTAAATTTGTGTCTGAATGATCGTGTTTCTTCACAAATACATACATTTTTATCTGTTGGTGATTTTAAATGATCGTGTTTCCTCACATTCCATCTATTTTTATGTATTGGTGTCTTTATCTGGTCATTTTTCCTTACAAATCCATCTATTTTTATGTATTGGTGTCTTTATCTGGTCATTTTTCCTTACAAATCCATCTATTTTTATGTATTGGTGTCTTTATCTGGTCATGTTTCCTTACAAATACATAATTTTTAAATATGGTGTCTAAATGATCCTGTTTCCTAACAAATCCATATATTTTTATATATAGGTGTCTTTAAATGATCGTCTTTTTTCACAAATCTATTCATTTTCTTACATGGTATCTGAATGATCGTAATTCCTAACAAATTCATAAATTTTTATATATTGGTGTCTTTTTATAATTGTGTTTCCTAACAAATCCATACATTTTTGATATGTGGTGTCTCAATGCCTGTGTTTCCTAACAAATTCATACATTTTTACATATCGTGTCGCAATGAGGGTGTTTCCTCACAAATCCATCTATTTTTATGTATTGGTGTCTTTATCTAGTCATGTTTCCTAACAAATCCATAATTTTTATATATGGTGTCTGAATGATCGTGTTTCCTAACCAATTCATACATTTTAAATATGGTGTCTGAATCATCATGTTTCCTAACAAATCCATACATTTTTATGTATTGGTGTCTTTTAATGATCGTGTTTTTTAACAAATCCATACATTTTTTATATATGGTGTCTGAATGATTGTGTTTCTTTACAAATCTATAATTTTTAAATATGGTGTCTGAATGATAGTGTTTCCTGACAAATCCATACATTCTTATGTATTGGTGTTATTAAATGATCGTCTTTTCTCACAAATCTATTCATTTTCTTACATGGTATCTGAATGATCGTGTTTCCTAACAAATTCAAAAAATTTTTAAATATGGTGTCTCAATGATTGTGTATTCTAACAAATAAACACATTTTCTACATATTGCGTCTAAATGACCGTGTTACCTTACAAATCCATCCATTTTTATGTATTGGTGTCTTTATCTGGTCATGTTTCCTAACAAATCCATAATTTTTATATATGGTGTCTGAAAGATTGTGTTTCCTAACAAATTCATACATTTTAAATATGGTGTTTGAATGATCATGATTTCTAACAAATCCATAGATTTTTGATATATGGTGTCTCAATGATTGTGTTTCCTAACAAATCCATTCTTTTTTAAATATGGTTTTCAAATGATCGTATTTCTCACAAATCCATCTATTTTTACGTATTGGTGTCTTTATCTGGTCCTGTTTCCTTACAAATCCATAATTTTTAAATATGGAGTTTGAATGATCGTGTTTCCTAAGAAATCATACATTTTTTACGCATCGTGTCGCAATTATTGTGTTTCCTATCAAATCCACATATTTTCTGTATTTTCGCGTCTTTAAATGATCGTGTTCTCTAAATAATCCATACTTTTTTAAATATGGTGTCGAAATGATCGTGTTTCCTCACAAATCCATTTATTTGTATCTATTGGTGTCTTTATCTGGTCATGTTTCCTTACAAATCCATAATTTTTAAATATAGTGTCTGAATTATCGTGCTTCCTAACAAATTCATATATTTTCATATATGGTGTCTGAATGATTGTGTTTCCTTACAAATCCATAATTTTTAAATAAGGTGTCTGAATGAGAGTGTATCCTGACAAATCCATACATATTTATGTATTGGTGTCTTTAAATGATCGTCTTTTCTCACAAATATATTCATTTTCTTACATGGTATCTGAATGATCGTGTTTTCTAACAAATTCATACATTTTTATTTATGGTGTCTCAATGATTGTGTATCCTAACAAATAAACACATTTTCTACATATTGCGTCTAAATGACCATGTTACCTTACAAATCCATCCATTTTTATGTATTGGTGTCTTTATCTGATCATGTTTCCTAACAAATCCATAATTTTTATATATGGTGTCTCAATGATTGTGTTTCATAACAAATTCATACATTTTAAATATGGTGTTTGAATGATCATGATTTCTAACAAATCCATACATTTTTATGTATTGGTGTATTTCAATCATTGTCTTTTCTCACAAATCTATTCATTTTCTTACATGGTATCTCAATGATCGTAATTCCTAACAAATCCATAAATTTTTTATATATTGGTGTCTTTTTATAATGGTTTTTCCTAACAAATCCATACTTTTTAAATAGGTGTTTAAACGATCGTTTTTTTCTAAGAAATCTATACCTTTTTTTATAAGATGCCTTTTCATGGTAGTGTTTCCTAACAAATCCGTAGTTTTTATATATATGTTGTCTAAATGATCGTGTTTCCTAACAAATCCATACCTTTTTATATAAAATGCCTTTAAATGGTCGTGTTTCCTATCAAATCCATTATTTTTATATATAATGTGTGAATAATCGTGTTTCCTAACAAATCCATACATTTTTATGTATTGGTGTCTTAAAATGATCGTGATTCCCAATAAATCCACACATTCTCTATGTATGGTGTCTGAATGATTTGATTTCCTAACAAATAAATACATTTTTTGTATATAGTTTCAGAATGATTTTGTTTCTAACAAGTAAATACATTTTTTGTATATAGTTTCAGAATGATTGTGTTTCCTAACAAATCCATATATTTTTTATATATTGGTGTCTTAAATGATCGTGTTTCCTGAGAAATCTATATATTTTTGTATATGGATACTGCATGATCGCGTTTCCTAACAAATCCGTACATTTTTATATATTTATGTCTTTAAATGATCGTCTTTTCTCACAAATATATTCATTTTCTTACATGGTATCTGAATGATCGTGTTTTCTAACAAATTCATACATTTTTATTTATGGTGTCTCAATGATTGTGTATCCTAACAAATAAACACATTTTTTACATATTGTGTCTAAATGATCATGTTTCCTTACAAATCCATCCATTTTTTATGTATTGGTGTCTTTATCTGATCATGTTTCCTAACAAATCCATAATTTTTTTATATATGGTGTCTGAATGATTGTGTTTCCTAACAAATTCCATACATTTTTAAATATGGTGTTGAATGATCATGATTTCTAACAAATCCATACATTTTTATGTATTGGTGTATTTCAATCATTGTCTTTTCTCACAAATCTATTCATTTTCTTACATGGTATCTCAATGATCGTAATTCCTAACAAATTCAGAAATTTTTATATATTAGTGTCTTTTTATAATGGTTTTTCCTAACAAATCCATACTTTTTAAATAGGTGTTTAAACGATCGTTTTTTTCTAAGAAATCTATACCTTTTTTTATAAGATGCCTTTTCATGATCGTGTTTCCTAACAAATCCATAGTTTTTTATATATGTTGTCTAAACAATCGTATTTCCTGACAAATCCATACCTTTTTATATAAAATGCCTTTAAATGGTCGTGTTTCCTATCAAATCCATTATTTTTATATATAATGTGTGAATAATCGTGTTTCCTAACAAATCCATACATTTTTATGTATTGGTGTCTTTAAATGATCGTGATTCCCAATAAATCCACACATTCTCTATGTATGGTGTCTGAATGATTTGATTTCCTAACAAATAAATACATTTTTTGTATATAGTTTCAGAATGATTTTGTTTCCTAACAAGTAAATACATTTTTTGTATATAGTTTCAGAATGATTGTGTTTCCTAACAAATCCATATATTTTTATATATTGGTGTCCTTAAATGAACGTGTTTCCTGAGAAATCTATATATTTTTGTATATGGATACTGCATGATCGCGTTTCCTAACAAATCCGTACATTTTTATATATTTATGTCTTTAAATGATCGTGTTTCCTAACAAATCAATACTTTTTTAATGTGATGTTTAAATGATCGTCTTTCCTAACAGATCCGTACAATTTTATATATGAGTGTCTTTAGATGATTGTGTTATACAACAAATCCATTTATTTTTTATGTGTTATGTCTGAATGATTGTATTTCCTAACAAATCTACACATTTGATGTATATTCGTGTCTTTAAATGATCGTGTTTCTTAACAAATCAATACTTTTTAAATATGGTGTCTGAATGATCGTGTATCCTAACAAATCCGTACATTTTTAACTATTGGTATCTTTAAATGATCGTGTTTCCCAATAATCCATACATTTTCTATGTATGGTGTCTGAATGATTTTGTTTCCTAACAAATCCATCTATTTTTATGTATTGGTATCTTTATCTGGTCATATTTCCTTACAAATCCATAATTTTGAAATATGGAGTCTGAATGACCGTGTTTCCTAACAAATCCGTACATTTTTCTAAATTGGTATCTTTAAATGATCGTGTTTCCCAACAAATCTATACATTATTTATGTATTGTGTCTCAATGATTGTGTTTGCTAACAAATCCATACATTTTTTGATATTCTTTTCTTTAAATTATCATGTTTCCTGTCAAATCCATACTTTTAAAATATGGTGTCTGAATGATTGTGTTTCCTAACAAATCCCTACTTTTTAAATGTGTTGTCTAAAATTTCGTGTTTGGTAACAAATCCATACATGTTTGTATATGGTGTCTGAATGATTGTGTTTACTAACAAATCCATTTATTTTTATGTATTTGTTTCTTTAGATGATCGTGTTTCCTAACAAATCCATACTTTTTAAATGAGGTGTCTAAATGATCGTGTTTTCTTAGAAATCCGTACAATTTTATATATTAGTTTCTTGAAATCATTGTGTTTCCCAACAAATCCATACATATTTATGTGTTTTTTCTGATTGATTGTATTTCTTAACAAATCCATACATTTTTTGTATATTCGTCTCTTAAAATGATCGTGTTTCCTATCAAATCCATACTTTTTATATATGGTGTCAGAATGTCACCAAATCCAAACATTTTTATATATTGTTGTCTTTAAGTGAATGTGTTTTCTTAGGAATACATATTTTTGAAATGTGGTGTCTCAATGATCGGAAATTCTTATAAATCCATACATTTTCGTATATTGGTGATATTAAATGATCGTGATTTTAACAAATCCATACTTTTTAAATACGGTGTCGAAACGGTCGTATTTACTAACAAATTTATACGTTTTTATGTATTCGTGTCTTTAAATGATCGTGTTTTCTAACAAATCCATAATTTTTAAATATGGATTCTGAATGACCGTGTTTCCTAACAAATCCATAATTTTTATATATGGTGTCTGAATGATTGTATTTGCTAACAAATTCATACATTTTTATATATGGTGTCTCAATGATTGTGTATCCTAACAAATAAACACATTTTCTACATATTGCGTCTAAATGACCGTATTACCTCAGAAATCCATCCATTATTATGTATTTGTGTCTTTATCTGGTCATGTTTCCTAACAAATCCATAATTTTTATATATGGTGTCTGAATGATTGTGTTTCATAACAAATTCATGCATTTTAAATATGGTGTCTGAATGATCGTGTTTTTTAACAAATCCATACATTTTTCTATATATGGAGTCTCAATGATTGTGTTTCCTAAAAAATTATACATTTTTTACATATCGTGTCTCAATGATCGTGTTCTCTAACAAATCCATACTTTTTTAAATATGGTGTCTGAATGATTGTTTTTCCATACAAATCCATAATTTTTAAATATGGAGTTTGAATGATCGTGTTTCCTAACAAATCCATACATTTTTATATGTGGTGTCTGAATGATTGTGTTTCCTAACAAGTTCATACATTTTAAATTTGGTTTTTGAATGATCGTTTTTCCTCACAAATACATACATTTTTTTGTATTGGTGTCTTTATCTGGTCATGTTTCCTAACAAATCCATAATTTTTATATATGGTGTCTGAATGATTGTGTTTCCTAACAAATCCATACATTTTTATGTATTGGTGTCTTTTAATGATCGTGTTTTTTAATAAATCCATACATTTTTTATATATGGAGTCTCAATGATTGTGTTTCCTAACAAATTCATACATTTTTTACATATCGTGTCTCAATGATTGTGTTTCCTTACAAATCCATAATTTTTAAATATGGAGTTTGAATGATCGTGTTTCCTTACAAATCCATAATTTTTAAATATAGAGTTTGAATGATCGTGTTTCCTAACAAATCCATACATTTTAAATTTGGCTTTTGAATCATCGTTTTTCCTCACAAATACATACATTTTTTTGTATTGGTGTCTTTAAATGATCGTGTTTCCTCACATATCCATATATTTTTATGTATTGATGTCTTTATCTGGTCATGTTTCCTTACAAATCCATAATTTTTAAATATGGATTCTGAATGATCTTGTTTCCTTACAAATCCATAATTTTTAAATATGGATTCTGAATGATCTTGTTTCCTAATAAATCCATACATTTTTATATATGGTATCTGAATGATCGTGTTTCCTAACAAATTCATACATTATTATATATGGTGTCTCAATGATTGTGTATCCTAACAAATAAACACATTTTCTACATATTGCGTCTAAATGACCGTATTACCTCAGAAATCCATCCATTATTATGTATTTGTGTCTTTATCTGGTCATGTTTCCTAACAAATCCATAATTTTTATATATGGTGTCTGAATGATTGTGTTTCATAACAAATTCATGCATTTTAAATATGGTGTCTGAATGATCGTGTTTTTTAACAAATCCATACATTTTTCTATATATGGAGTCTCAATGATTGTGTTTCCTAAAAAATTTATACATTTTTTACATATCGTGTCTCAATGATCGTGTTCTCTAACAAATCCATACTTTTTTAAATATGGTGTCTGAATGATTGTTTTTCCATACAAATCCATAATTTTTAAATATGGAGTTTGAATGATCGTGTTTCCTAACAAATCCATACATTTTTATATGTGGTGTCTGAATGATTGTGTTTCCTAACAAGTTCATACATTTTAAATTTGGTTTTTGAATGATCGTTTTTCCTAACAAATCCATACATTTTTATGTATTGGTGTCTTTTAATGATCGTGTTTTTTAATAAATCCATACATTTTTTATATATGGAGTCTCAATGATTGTGTTTCCTAACAAATTCATACATTTTTTACATATCGTGTCTCAATGATCGTGTTTCCTTACAAATCCATAATTTTTAAATATAGAGTTTGAATGATCGTGTTTCCTAACAAATCCATACATTTTAAATTTGGCTTTTGAATCATCGTTTTTCCTCACAAATACATACATTTTTTTGTATTGGTGTCTTTAAATGATCGTGTTTCCTCACATATCCATATATTTTTATGTATTGATGTCTTTATCTGGTCATGTTTCCTTACAAATCCATAATTTTTAAATATGGATTCTGAATGATCTTGTTTCCTTACAAATCCATAATTTTTAAATATGGATTCTGAATGATCTTGTTTCCTAATAAATCCATACATTTTTATATATGGTATCTGAATGATCGTGTTTCCTAACAAATTCATACATTATTATATATGGTGTCTCAATGATTGTGTATCCTAACAAATAAACAAATTTTCTACACATTGCGACTAAATGACCGTGTTACTTTACAAATCCATCGATTTTTATGTATTGGTGTCTTTATCTGGTCAAGTTTCCTAACATATCCATAATATTTATATATGGTGTCTGAATGATTGTGTTTCCTAACAAATTCATACATTTTAAATTTGGTGTCTGAATGATAGTGTTTCCTCACAAATACATATATTTTTATGTATTGGTGTCTTTAAATGATCGTTTTACCTCACATATCCATCTATTTTTATGTATTGGTGTCTTTATCTGGTCATTTTTCTTACAAATCTATCTATTTTTTATGTATTGGTGTCTTTATCTGAACATGTTTCCTTACAAATCCATAATTTTTAAATATGGAGTCTGAATGATCGTGTTTCCTAATAAATCCATACATTTTTATATATGGTTTCTGAATGATTGTGTTTCCTAACAAATTCATACATTTTAAATACGGTGTCTAAATGATCCTGATTTTTAACAAATCCATACATTTTTATGTATTGGTGTCTTTAAATCATCGTCTTTTCTCTGAAATCTATTTATTTTCTTACATGGTATCTCAGTGATCGTAATTTTTAACAAATCCATACATTTTTTATATGTGATGTCTCAATGCATGTGTTTCCTAACAAATTCATACATTTTTTACATATCGTTTCGCAATGATCGTGTTTCCTCACAAATCCATCTATTTTTAGGTATTGGTGTCTTTATCTGGTCATATTTCTTTACAAATCCATAATTTTTAAATATGGAGTCTGAATGATTGTGTTTTCTAACAAATCCATACATTTTTTATGTGGTGTCTGAATGATTGTATTTGCTAACAAATTCATACATTTTTATATATGGTGTCTCAATGATTGTGTATCCTAACAAATAAACACATTTTCTACATATTGCGTCTAAATGACCGTGTTTCCTAACAAATCCATAATTTTTATATATGGTGTCTGAATGATTGTATTTGCTAACAAATCCATACATTTTTATATGTGGGGTCTGAATGATTGTGTTTCCTAACAAGTTCATACATTTTAAATTTGGTTTTTGAATGATCGTTTTTCCTCACAAATACATACATTTTTTTGTATTGGTGTCTTTATCTGGTCATGTTTCCTAACAAATCCATAATTTTTATATATGGTGTCTTTTAATGATCGTGTTTTTTAATAAATCCATACATTTTTTATATATGGAGTCTCAATGATTGTGTTTCCTAACAAATTCATACTTTTTTTACATATCGTGTCTCAATGATTGTGTTTCCTTACAAATCCATAATTTTTAAATATGGAGTTTGAATGATCGTGTTTCCTTACAAATCCATAATTTTTTTAAATATGGAGTTTGAATGATCGTGTTTCCTAACAAATCCATACATTTTAAATTTGGCTTTTGAATCATCGTTTTTCCTCACAAATACATACATTTTTTTGTATTGGTGTCTTTATCTGGTCATGTTTCCTTACAAATCCATAATTTTTAAATATGGATTCTGAATGATCTTGTTTCCTTACAAATCCATAATTTTTAAATATGGATTCTGAATGATCGTGTTTCCTAATAAATCCATACATTTTTTATATATGGTTTCTGAATGATCGTGTTTCCTAACAAATCCATACATTTTATATATGGTGTCTCAATGATTGTGTATCCTAACAAATAAACACATTTTCTACATATTGCGTCTAAATGACCGTATTACCTCAGAAATCCATCCATTATTATGTATTTGTGTCTTTATCTGGTCATGTTTCCTAACAAATCCATAATTTTTATATATGGTGTCTGAATGATTGTGTTTCATAACAAATTCATACATTTTAAATATGGTGTCTGAATGAACCTGATTCCTAACAAATCCATACATTTTTTATATATGGTGTCTCAATGATTGTGTTTCCTAAAAAATCCATACATTTTTTTATATATGGTGTCTCAATGATCGTGTTCTCTAACAAATCCATACTTTTTTTAAATATGGTGTCTGAATGATTGTTTTTCCAACAAATCCATAATTTTTTAAATATGGTGTTTGAATGATCGTGTTTCCTAACAAATCCATACATTTTTTTATATATGGTGTCTGAATGATTGTGTTTCCTAACAAGTTCATACATTTTAAATTTGGTTTTTGAATGATCGTTTTTCCTAACAAATCCATACATTTTTATGTATTGGTGTCTTTTAATGATCGTGTTTTTTAATAAATCCATACATTTTTTATATATGGTGTCTCAATGATTGTGTTTCCTAACAAATTCATACATTTTTTACATATCGTGTCTCAATGATTGTGTTTCCTTACAAATCCATAATTTTTAAATATGGTGTTTGAATGATCGTGTTTCCTAACAAATCCATAATTTTTTAAATATGGTGTTTGAATGATCGTGTTTCCTAACAAATCCATACATTTTAAATTTGGTTTTGAATGATCGTTTTTCCTAACAAATCCATACATTTTTTTTGTATTGGTGTCTTTAAATGATCGTGTTTCCTCACATATCCATATATTTTTATGTATTGATGTCTTTATCTGGTCATGTTTCCTTACAAATCCATAATTTTTAAATATAAATTCTGAATGATCTTGTTTCCTTACAAATCCATAATTTTTAAATATGGATTCTGAATGATCTTGTTTCCTAATAAATCCATACATTTTTATATATGGTATCTGAATGATCGTGTTTCCTAACAAATTCATACATTATTATATATGGTGTCTCAATGATTGTGTATCCTAACAAATAAATAAATTTTCTACACATTGCGACTAAATGACCGTGTTACTTTACAAATCCATCGATTTTTATGTATTGGTGTCTTTATCTGGTCATGTTTCCTAACAAATCCATAATTTTTATATATGGTGTCTGAATGATTGTGTTTCCTAACAAATCCATATATTTTTATGTATTGGTGTCTTTAAATGATCGTTTTACCTCACATATCCATCTATTTTTTTATGTATTGGTGTCTTTATCTGGTCATTTTTCTTACAAATCTATCTATTTTTATGTATTGGTGTCTTTATCTGGTCATGTTTCCTTACAAATCCATAATTTTTAAATATGGAGTCTGAATGATCGTGTTTCCTAATAAATCCATACATTTTTATATATGGTTTCTGAATGATCGTGTTTCCTAACAAATCCATACATTTTAAATTTGGCTTTTGAATCATCGTTTTTCCTCACAAATACATACATTTTTTTGTATTGGTGTCTTTATCTGGTCATGTTTCCTTACAAATCCATAATTTTTAAATATGGTTCTGAATGATCGTGTTTCCTTACAAATCCATAATTTTTTAAATATGGATTCTGAATGATCTTGTTTCCTAACAAATCCATACATTTTTATATATGGTATCTGAATGATCGTGTTTCCTAACAAATCCATACATTTTTATATATGGTGTCTCAATGATTGTGTATCCTAACAAATAAACACATTTTCTACATATTGCGTCTAAATGACCGTATTACCTCAGAAATCCATCCATTATTATGTATTTGTGTCTTTATCTGGTCATGTTTCCTAACAAATCCATAATTTTTATATATGGTGTCTGAATGATTGTGTTTCATAACAAATTCATGCATTTTAAATATGGTGTCTGAATGATCGTGTTTTTTAACAAATCCATACATTTTTCTATATATGGAGTCTCAATGATTGTGTTTCCTAAAAAAATTTATACATTTTTTACATATCGTGTCTCAATGATCGTGTTCTCTAACAAATCCATACTTTTTTAAATATGGTGTCTGAATGATTGTTTTTCCATACAAATCCATAATTTTTAAATATGGAGTTTGAATGATCGTGTTTCCTAACAAATCCATACATTTTTATATGTGGTGTCTGAATGATTGTGTTTCCTAACAAATCCATACATTTTAAATTTGGTTTTTGAATGATCGTTTTTCCTAACAAATCCATACATTTTTATGTATTGGTGTCTTTTAATGATCGTGTTTTTTAATAAATCCATACATTTTTTATATATGGAGTCTCAATGATTGTGTTTCCTAACAAATTCATACATTTTTTACATATCGTGTCTCAATGATTGTGTTTCCTTACAAATCCATAATTTTTAAATATGGAGTTTGAATGATCGTGTTTCCTTACAAATCCATAATTTTTAAATATAGAGTTTGAATGATCGTGTTTCCTAACAAATCCATACATTTTAAATTTGGCTTTTGAATCATCGTTTTTCCTCACAAATACATACATTTTTTTGTATTGGTGTCTTTAAATGATCGTGTTTCCTCACATATCCATATATTTTTATGTATTGATGTCTTTATCTGGTCATGTTTCCTTACAAATCCATAATTTTTAAATATAAATTCTGAATGATCTTGTTTCCTTACAAATCCATAATTTTTAAATATGGATTCTGAATGATCTTGTTTCCTAATAAATCCATACATTTTTATATATGGTATCTGAATGATCGTGTTTCCTAACAAATCCATACATTTTTATATATGGTGTCTCAATGATTGTGTTTCCTAACAAATCCATACATTTTTATATATTGTGTCTAAATGACCGTGTTACTTTACAAATCCATCGATTTTTATGTATTGGTGTCTTTATCTGGTCAAGTTTCCTAACATATCCATAATATTTATATATGGTGTCTGAATGATTGTGTTTCCTCACAAATACATATATTTTTATGTATTGGTGTCTTTAAATGATCGTTTTACCTCACATATCCATCTATTTTTATGTATTGGTGTCTTTATCTGGTCATTTTTCTTACAAATCTATCTATTTTTATGTATTGGTGTCTTTATCTGGACATGTTTCCTTACAAATCCATAATTTTTAAATATGGAGTCTGAATGATCGTGTTTCCTAATAAATCCATACATTTTTATATATGGTTTCTGAATGATTGTGTTTCCTAACAAATTCATACATTTTAAATACGGTGTCTAAATGATCCTGATTTTTAACAAATCCATACATTTTTTATGTATTGGTGTCTTTAAATGATCGTGTTTTCTAACAAATCCTATTTATTTTCTTACATGGTATCTCAGTGATCGTAATTTTTAACAAATCCATACATTTTTTATATGTGATGTCTCAATGCATGTGTTTCCTAACAAATTCATACATTTTTTACATATCGTTTCGCAATGATCGTGTTTCCTCACAAATCCATCTATTTTTACGTATTGGTGTCTTTATCTGGTCATATTTCTTTACAAATCCATAATTTTTAAATATGGAGTCTGAATGATTGTGTTTTCTAACAAATCCATACATTTTTTATGTGGTGTCTGAATGATTGTATTTGCTAACAAATTCATACATTTTTATATATGGTGTCTCAATGATTGTGTATCCTAACAAATAAACACATTTTCTACATATTGCGTCTAAATGATCGTGTTTCCTCACAAATCCATCCATTATTATGTATTTGTGTCTTTATGTGGTCATGTTTCCTAACAAATCCATAATTTTTATATATGGTGTCTGAATGATTGTGTTTCATAACAAATTCATGCATTTTAAATATGGTGTCTGAATGATCGTGTTTTTTAACAAATCCATACATTTTTCTATATATGGAGTCTCAATGATTGTTTTTCCTAACAAATCCATACATTTTTTTACATATGGTGTCTCAATGATCGTGTTCTCTAACAAATCCATACTTTTTTTAAATATGGTGTCTGAATGATTGTTTTTCCATACAAATCCATAATTTTTAAATATGGAGTTTGAATGATCGTGTTTCCTAACAAATCCATACATTTTTATATCTGGTGTCTGAATGATTGTGTTTCCTAACAAGTTCATACATTTTAAATTTGGTTTTTGAATGATCGTTTTTCCTCACAAATCCATACATTTTTTTTTTGTATTAAGTGTCTTTATCTGGTCATGTTTCCTAACAAATCCATAATTTTTATATATGGTGTCTGAATGATTGTGTTTCCTAACAAATCCATACATTTTTTATGTATTGGTGTCTTTTAATGATCGTGTTTTTTAACAAATCCATACATTTTTTTTATATATGGGTCTCAATGATTGTGTTTCCTAACAAATTCATACATTTTTTACATATCGTGTCTCAATGATTGTGTTTCCTTACAAATCCATAATTTTTAAATATGGAGTTTGAATGATCGTGTTTCCTTACAAATCCATAATTTTTAAATATAGAGTTTGAATGATCGTGTTTCCTAACAAATCCATACATTTTAAATTTGGCTTTTGAATCATCGTTTTTCCTAACAAATCCATACATTTTTTTTATTGGTGTCTTTAAATGATCGTGTTTCCTCACAAATCCATACATTTTTTATGTATTGGTGTCTTTATCTGATCATGTTTCCTTACAAATCCATAATTTTTTAAATATGGATTCTGAATGATCGTGTTTCCTTACAAATCCATACATTTTTAAATATGGATTCTGAATGATCTTGTTTCCTAATAAATCCATACATTTTTATATATGGTATCTGAATGATCGTGTTTCCTAACAAATTCATACATTATTATATATGGTGTCTCAATGATTGTGTATCCTAACAAATAAACAAATTTTTACAAATTGGGGCTAAATGACCGTGTTTCTTTACCAAATCATCAGATTTTTATGTATTGGTGTCTTTATCTGGTCATGTTTCCTAACAAATCCATAATTTTTATATATGGTGTCTGAATGAT
>NC_134834.1:152421088-152469539 GCF_004210375.1 Tachypleus tridentatus
TTTTAACAAATCCATACATTTTTATATATGGTGTCCAAATGATCGTGTTTCCTTACAAATCCATATATTTTTTACGTATTGGTGTCTTTAATGATCATGTTTCCGTACAAATCCATAATTTTTAAATATGGAGTCTGAATGATCGTGTTTCCTAATAAATCCATACATTTTCTTACATGGTATCTGAATGATCGTAATTCCTAACAATTCCATAAATTTTTATATATTGGTGTCTTTTAATGATCGTGTTTCCTAACAAATCCATACATTTTTGATATGTGGTGTCTCAATGATTGTGTTTCCTAACAAATTCATACATTTTTTATATATCGTGTCTCAATGATTGTGTTTCTTAACAAATCCACATATTTTTGTATATTCGCGTCTTTAAATGATCGTATTCTCCAAAAAATTTATACTTTTTTAAATATCGTGTCTAAATGATCATGTTTCCTAACCAATCCATACATTTTTGATATCTGTGTCTCAATGATTGTGTTTACTAACAAATTCATTCATTTTAAATTTGGTGTCTGAATGATCGTGTTTCCTCAGATATCAATCTATTTTTATGTATTGGTGACTTTATCTGGTCATTTTTTCTTACAAATCCATAATTTTTAAATATGGAGTCTGAATGATCGTGTTTCCTAATAAATCCATACATTTTTATATATGGTTTCTGAATGATTGTGTTTCCTAACAAATTCATACATTTTAAATATGGTGTCTAAATGATCCTGTTTCCTAACAACTCCATACATTTTTATGTATTGGTGTCTTTAAATGATCGTCTTTTGTCACAAATCTATTCATTTACTTACATGGTATCTGAATGATCGTAATTCCTCACAAATTCATAAATTTTTATATATTGGTGTCTTTTTATAATCGTGTTTCCTAACAAATTCATACATTTTTTTACATATGGTGTCGCAATGATTGTGTTTCCTAACAAATCCACATATTTTTTGTACATACGCGTCTTTAAATGTCTTTAAATGATCGTGTTCTCTAAAAAATCCATACTTTTTTAAATATGGTTTCGGAATGATCGTGTTTCCTCACAAATCCATCTATTTCTATCTATTGGTGTCTTTATCTGGTCATGTTTCCTTACAAATCCATAATTTTAAAAAATGGAGTCTGAATGATCGTGTTTCCTCACAAATCCATACATTTTTTTGTATTGGTTTCTTTAAATGGTCGTCTTTTCTCACAAATTTATTCATTTTCTTACTTGGTATCTGAATGATCGTGTTTCCTAACAAATTCATACATTTTTATATATGGTGTCTCAATGATTGTGTATCCTAACAAATAAACACATTTTCTACATATTGCGTCTAAATGACCGTGTTACTTTACAAATCCATCCATTTTTATGTATTGGTGTCTTTATCTGGTCATGTTTCCTAACAAATGCATAATTTTTATATATGGTGTCTGAATGATTGTGTTTCCTAACAAATTCATACATTTTAAATATGGTGTCTGAATGATCATAATTTTTAACAAATCCATACATTTTTATGTATTGGTGTGTTTTAATGATCGTGTTTTTTAACAAATCCATACATTTTTTATATATGGTGTCTCAATGATTGTGTTTCCTAACAAATTCATACATTTTTTACATATCGTGTCACAATGATTGTGTTTCCTAACAAATCCACATATTTTTCGTATATTCGCGTCTTTAAATGATCGTGTTCTCTAAAAAAATCCATTCTTTTTTAAATATGGTGTCTAAATGATCGTGTTTCCTCACAAATCCATCTATTTGTATCTATTGGTGTCTTTATCTGGTCATGTTTCCTTACAAATCCATACTTTTTTAAATATGGTGACTGAATGATCGCGTCTCCTGACAAATCCATACATTTTTATGTATTGGTGTATTTAAATGATCGTGTTTTCTCACAAATCCATACATTTTTTTATATCGTGTCTGAATGATCGTAATTCCTAACAAATCCATAATTTTTAAATATGGTGTTTGAATGATCGTGTTTCCTAACAAATCCATACATTTTTTATATGTGATGTCTGAATGATTGTGTTTCCTAACAAATCCATACATTTTAAATTTGGTGTCTGAATGATCGTGTTTCCTCACAAATCCATAAATTTTTTATATATTGGTGTTTTTTAATGATCGTGTTTCCTAACAAATCCATACATTTTTTATATATGGTGTCTCAATGATTGTGTTTCAAAACAAATCCAGATATTTTTATGTATTGGTGTCTTTATCTGATCATGTTTCCTTACAAATCCATACATTTTTATGTATTGGTGTCTTTAATGATCATGTTTCCTAACAAATCCATACATTTTAAATATGGTGTCTAAATGATCGTGTTTCCTAACAAATCCATACATTTTAATGTATTGGTGTCTTTAATGATCGTGTTTTTTAACAAATCCATACATTTTTTTATATGTTGTCTGAATGATTGTGTTTCCTAACAAATTCATACATTTTAAATATGGTGTCTGAATGATCATGTTTCCTTACAAATCCATAATTTTGTATTAATTGGTGTCTTTTAATGATCGTGTTTCCTAACAAATCCATACATTTTTTATATATTGTGTCTCAATGATTGTGTTTCCTAACAAATCCATACATTTTTTGTATATTCGTGTCTTTAAATGATCTTGTTCTCTAACAAATCCATACTTTTTTTAAATATGGTGTCCAAATGATCGTGTTTCCTCACAAATCCATCCATTTTTTATGTATTGGTGTCTTTACCTGGTCATGTTTCCTAACAAATCCATAATTTTTTAAATATGGTGTCTGAATGATCGTGTTTCCTAACAAATCCATACATTTTAATGTATTGGTGTCTTTAAATGATCGTGTTTTCTAACAAATCCATACATTTTTTTATATGGTATCTGAATGATTTTAATTCTTCACAAATCCATAATTTTATATATTGGTGTCTTTTAATGATCGTGTTTCCTAACAAATCCACACATTTTTTTTATATATTCGTGTCTTTAAATGATCTTGTTCTCTAACAAATCCATACTTTTTTTAATATGGTGTCTTTATCTGGTCATGTTTCCTTTCAAATCCATACTTTTTTAAATATGGTGTCCAAATGATCGTGTTTCCTTACAAATCCATCTATTTTTTATGTATTGGTGTCTTTATCTGATTATGTTTCCTTACAAATCCATCTATTTTTATGTATTGGTGTTTTTATCTGGTCATGTTTCCTTACAAATCCATACATTTTTTATATGTATTGGTGTCTTTTAATGATCGTGTTTTAACAAATCCATACATTTTTTTATATGGTGTCTCAATGATTGTGTTTCCTAACAAATCCATACATTTTTTATATATGGTTTCTGAATGATTGTGTTTCCTAACAAATCCATACATTTTAAATATGGTGTCTAAATGATCCTGTTTCCTAACAAATCCATACATTTTTATGTATTGGTGTCTTTAAATGATCGTCTTTTGTCACAAATCTATTCATTTTCTTACATCGTATCTGAATAATCGTAATTTCTCACAAATTCATAAATTTTTATATATTGGTGTCTTTTTATAATCGTGTTTCCTACAAATCCATGCATTTTTGATATGTGGTGTCTCAATGCCTGTGTTTCCTAACAAATTCATACATTTTTTTTATATCGTGTCTCGATGATTGTGTTTCCTAACAAATCCACATATTTTTTTGTATATACGTGTCTTTAAATGATCGTGTTCTCTAACAAATCCATACTTTTTTAAATATGGTGTCTGAAATGATCGTGTTTTCTCACAAATCCATCTATTTTTATCTATTGGTGTTTTTTATCTGGTCATGTTTCCTTACAAATCCATAATTTTTAAAAATGGAGTCTGAATGATCGTGTTTCCTAACAAATCCATAATTTTTAAAAATGGAGTCTGAATGATCGTGTTTCCTAACAAATCCATACATTTTTATATCTGGTGTCTGAATGATTGTGTTTCCTAACAAGTTCATACATTTTAAATTTGGTTTTTGAATGATCGTTTTTCCTCACAAATACATACATTTTTTTGTATTGGTGTCTTTATCTGGTCATGTTTCCTAACAAATCCATAATTTTTATATATGGTGTCTGAATGATTGTGTTTCCTAACAAATCCATACATTTTTATGTATTGGTGTCTTTTAATGATCGTGTTTTTTAATAAATCCATACATTTTTTATATATGGAGTCTCAATGATTGTGTTTCCTAACAAATTCATACATTTTAAATGTGGTGTCTGAATGATAGTGTTTCCTTACAAATCCATAATTTTTTTATATATTTGTGTCTTTAATGATCGTGTTTCCTAACAAATCCATACATTTTTATATATGGTGTCTGAATGATTGTGTTTCCTAACAAATCCATACATTTTTTGTATATTGGTGTCTTTAAATGATCGTGTTTCTAACAAATCCATACTTTTTTTATATTGGTGTCTTTAAATGATCGTGTTTCCTTACAAATCCATCTATTTTTATGTATTGGTGTCTTTATCTGGTCATGTTTCCTAACAAATCCATACATTTTTATATATTGGTGTCTTTAATGATCGTGTTTTTAACAAATCCATACATTTTTTAAATATGGTGTCTGAATGATTGTGTTTCCTAACAAATCCATACATTTTAAATATGGTGTCTGAATGATCGTGTTTCCTAACAAATCCATAATTTTTTATATATTGGTGTCTTTAATGATCGTGTTTCCTAACAAATCCATACATTTTTTATATATTGTGTCTCAATGATTTTGTTTCCTAACAAATCCATACATTTTTTGTATATTCGTGTCTTTAAATGATCTTGTTCTCCAACAAATCCATTCTTTTTAAATATATGGTGTCCAAATGATCGTGTTTCCTCACAAATCCATATATTTTTATCCATATTGGTGTCTTTAATGATCATGTTTCCTAACAAATCCATAATTTTTAAATATGGTGTCTGAATGATCGTGTTTCCTAACAAATCCATACATTTTAATGTATTGGTGTCTTTAAATGATCGTGTTTTCTCACAAATCCATACATTTTCTTACATGGTATCTGAATGATCTTAATTTTTAACAAATCCATAATTTTTATATATTGGTGTCTTTTAATGATCGTGTTTCCTAACAAATCCATACATTTTTTATATTGGTGTCTTTAAATGATCTTGTTCTCTAACAAATCCATACTTTTTTTAATATGGTGTCTTTATCTGGTCATGTTTCCTTACAAATCCATCTATTTTTATGTATTGGTGTCTTTATCTGATCATGTTTCCTTACAAATCCATACATTTTTATATATGGTGTCTGAATGATTGTGTTTCCTAACAAATCCATACATTTTAAATATGGTGTCTGAATGATCTTGTTTCCTAACAAATCCATACATTTTTATGTATTAGTGTCTTAAATGATCGTGTTTTTAACAAATCCATACATTTTTTTTATATATGGTGTCTCAATGATTGTGTTTCCTAACAAATCCACATATTTGTGTATATTCGTGTCTTCAAATGATCTTGTTCTCCTAACAAATCCATTCTTTTTTAAATATGGTGTCTAAATGATCGTGTTTCCTCACAAATCCATATATTTTTTTAAATGTATTGGTGTCTTTATCTGGTCATGTTTCCTTACAAATCCATAATTTTTTAAATATGGTGTTTGAATGATCGTGTTTCCTAACAAATTCATACATTTTAAATTTGGTGTTCGAATGATCGTGTTTCCTCACAAATCCATACATTTTTTATGTATTAGTGTCTTTAAATGATCGTGTTTTCTCACAAATCCATACATTTTTTTACATGGTATCTGAATGATTGTGTTTTTTAACAAATCCATAAATTTTCATATATTGGTGTCTTTTAATGATCGTGTTTCCTAACAAATTCATACATTTTTTATATATGGTGTCTCAATGATTGTGTTTCCTAACAAATCCACATATTTTTTTGTATATTCGTGTCTTTAAATGATCTTGTTCTCTAACAAATCCATACTTTTTTTAAATATGGTGTTCAAATGATCGTGTTTCCTTACAAATACATTTTTTATGTATTGGTGTATTTATCTGATCATGTTTCCTTTCAAATCCATCTATTTTTATGTAGTGGTGTCTTTATCTGGTCATGTTTCCTTACAAATCCATACATTTTTATATATGGTGTCTGAATGATTGTGTTTCCTAACAAATCCATACATTTTAAATATGGTGTCTCAATGATCGTGTTTTCTAACAAATCCATACATTTTTTATATATGGTGTCTGAATGATTGTGTTTCCTAACAAATCCATACATTTTTTATATATTCGTGTTTTTAAATGATCTTGTTCTCTAACAAATCCATTCTTTTTTTGAATATGGTGTCCAAATGATCGTGTTTCCTTACAAATCCATCTATTTTATGTATTGGTGTCTTTATTTGTTGATGTTTCCTTACAAATCCATACATTTTTATATATGGTGTCTGAATGATTGTGTTTCCTAACAAATTGATACATTTTAAATATGGTGTCTAAATGATCATGTTTCCTAACAAATCCATACATTTTATGTATTGGTGTCTTTTATGATCGTGTTTCCTAAAAAATCCATACATTTTTATATATGGTGTCTCAATGATTGTGTTTCCTAACAAATCCACACATTTTTTGTATATTCGTGTTTTAAATGATCTTGTTCTCTAACAAATCCATTCTTTTTTTTATATATAGTGTCCAAATGATCGTGTTTCCTCAAAATCCATCTATTTTTACGTATTGGTGTCTTTATCTGGTCATGTTTTTTTACAAATCTCTAATTTTTTTAAATATGGAGTCTGAATGATCGTGTTTCCTAACAAATCCATACATTTTTATATATCGTGTCTGAATGATTATGTTTCCTAACAAATCCATACATTTTAAATATGGTGTCTGAATGATCGTGTTTCCTTACAAATCCATACATTTTTATGTATTGGTGTCTTTAAATGATCGTGTTTTGTAACAAATCCATACATTTTTATATATGGTGTCTGAATGATCGTGTTTCCTAACAAATCCATACATTTTAAATATGGTGTCTAAATGATCATGTTTTCCTATCAAATCCATACATTTTTATGTATTGGTGTCTTTTAATGATCGTGTTTTTTAACAAATCCATACATTTTTTATATATCGTGTCTCAATGATTCTGTTTCCTTACAAATCCATACATTTTAAATATGGTGTCTCAATGATCGTGTTTTCTTACAAATCCATATATTTTTATTTATTGGTGTCTTTAAATCATCGTGTTTTCTCACAAATCCATTCATTTTCTTACATGGTGTCTGAATGATCGTAATTCCTAACAAATTTATAAATTTTTATATATTGGTGTTTTTAATGATCGTGTTTCCTAACAAATCCATACATTTTTTATATATGTGGTGTCTCAATGATTGTGTTTCCTAACAAATCCACACATTTTTTGTATATTCGTGTCTTTAAATGATCTTGTTCTTTAACAAATCCATTCTTCTTTTAAATATGGTGTCCAAATGATCGTGTTTCCTTACAAATCCATATATTTTTACTTATTGGTGTCTTTATCTTGTCATATTTCCTTACAAATCCATAATTTTTAAATATGGAGTTTGAATGATCGTGTTTCCTAACAAATCCATACATTTTAAATTTGGTGTCTGAATGATCGTGTTTCCTCACAAATATATACATTTTCTTACATGGTGTCTGAATGATCGTGTTCTTAACAAATCCATAAATTTTTATATATTGGTGTTTTTTAATGATCGTGTTTCCTAACAAATCCATCTATTTTTTATGTATTGGTGTCTTTATCTGATCATGTTTCCTTACAAATCCATACATTTTTTTATATATAGTGTCTGAATGATTGTGTTTCCTAACAAATTCATACATTTTAATATATGGTGTCTGAAAAATTGTGTTTTCTTACAAATCCATACATTTTATGTATTGGTGTCTTTAAATGATCGTGTTTTCTAACAAATCCATACATTTTCTTACATGGTATCTAAATGATTTTGTTTCCTAACAAATCCATAATTTTTTTATATATTGGTGTCTTTAAACGATTGTGTTTCCTAACAAATCTATGCTTTTAAATATGGTGTCTGAATTATCGTGTTTTTAAAAATCCACACATTTTTTTATATTTGTGTCTTTAAATGATCGTGTCTTCAAACAAATCCATACATATTTATATATGGTGTCTGAATGATCTGTGTTTCCTCACAAATTCATCTATTTTTATGTATTGGTGTATTTTTCTGGTCATGTTTCCTTACAAATCCATCTATTTTTATGTATTGGTATCTTTATCTGGTCATGTTCCCTCACAAATCCATACATTTTTTATATATGGTGTCTGAATGATTGTGTTTCCTAACAAATTCATACATTTTAAATATGGTGTCTGAATGATCGTGTTTCCTAACAAATCCATACATTTTTATGTATTGGTGTCTTTTAATGATCGTGTTTTTTAACAAATCCATACATTTTCTTACATGGTATCTCAATGATCGTGTTCCTAACAAATCCATATTTTTTTTTATATATTGGTGTCTTTAATGATCGTGTTTCCTAACAAATCCATACATTTTTATATATGGTGTCTCAATGATTGTGTTTCCTAACAAATCCACATATTTTTGTATATTCTTGTCTTTAAATGATCATTTTCTCTAACAAATCCATACTTTTTTTAAATATGGTGTCCAAATGATCGTGTTTCCTTACAAATCCATCTATTTTTTATGTATTGGTGTCTTTATCTGGTCATGTTTCCTTACAAATCCATCTATTTTTTATGTATTGGTGTTTTTATCTGGTCATGTTTCCTTACAAATCCATACATTTTTTATATATGGTGTCTGAATGATTGTGTTTCCTAACAAATTGATACATTTTAAATATGGTGTCTCAATGATCGTGTTTTCTAACAAATCCATACATTTTTATGTATTGGTTTCTTTTATAATCGTGTTTCCTACAAATCCATACATTTTTTATATGTGGTGTCTCAATGATTGTGTTTCCTAACAAATTCATACATTTTTTTACATATCGTGTCTCAATGATTGTGTTTCCTAACAAATCCACATATTTTTTTGTATATACGTGTCTTTAAATGATCGTGTTCTCTAAAAAATCCATACTTTTTTTTAAATATGGTGTCTGAAATGATCGTGTTTTCTCACAAATCCATCTATTTTTATCTATTGGTGTCTTTATCTGGTCATGTTTCCTTACAAATCCATAATTTTTTAAAATGGTGTCTGAATGATCGTGTTTCCTAACAAATCCATAATTTTTAAAATGGTGTCTGAATGATCGTGTTTCCTAACAAATCCATACATTTTTGATATGTCGTGTCTCAATGATCTGTGTTTCCTAACAAATTCATATATTTTTTACATATCGTATCGCAATGATTGTGTTTCCTAACAAATCCATATATTTATTGTATATTCACGTCTTTAAATGATCGTGTTCTCTAAAAAATCCACACTTTTTTAAATATGGTGTCTCAATCATTCTGTTTCCTAACAAATTCATACATTTTAAATATGGGTGTCTGAATGATCGTGTTTCCTTACAAATCCATAATTTTTTTATATATTTGTGTCTTTTTAATGATCGTGTTTCCTAACAAATCCATTCATTTTTTTATATATGGTGTCTTAATGATTGTGTTTCCTAACAAATTCACACATTTTTTGTATATTCGTGTCTTTAAATGATCTTGTTTTCCAACAAATCCATTCTTCTTTTAAAAATGGTGTCCATGTTCTCCAACAAATCCATTCTTCTTTTAAAAATGGTGTCCAAATGATCGTCTTTCCTTACAAATCCATCTATTTTTATGTATTGGTGTCTTTAACTGGTCATGTTTCCTAACAAATCCATACATTTTTATATATTGGTGTCTTTTAATAATCGTGTTTTTAACAAATCCATACATTTTTTAAATATGGTGTCTGAATGATTGTGTTTCCTAACAAATTCATACATTTTAAATATGGTGTCTGAATAATCATGTTTCCTTACAAATCCATAATTTTGTATATATTGGTGTCTTTTAATGATCGTGTTTCCTAACAAATCCATACATTTTTTTATATATTGTGTCTCAATGATTGTGTTTCCTAACAAATCCATACATTTTTTACATATTCGTGTCTTTAAATGATCTTGTTCTCCAACAAATCCATTCTTTTTCTAAATATGGTGTCCAAATGATCGTGTTTCCTCACAAATCCATATATTTTTACGTATTGGTGTCTTTACCTGGTCATGTTTCCGTACAAATCCATAATTTTTTAAATATGGTGTCTGAATGATCGTGTTTCATAACAAATCCATACATTTTAATGTATTGGTGTCTTTAAATGATCGTGTTTTCTCACAAATCCATACATTTTCTTATATGGTATCTGAATGATCTTAATTTTTTACAAATCCATAATTTTTTATACATTGGTGTCTTTTAATGATCGTGTTTCCTAACAAATCCACATATTTTTTTATATTCGTGTCTTTAAATGATCGTGTTCTCTAACAAATCCATACTTTTTTAAATATGGTGTCTAAATGATCGTGTTTCCTCACAAATCCATCTATTTGTATCTATTGGTGTCTTTATCTGGTCATGTTTCCTTACAAATCCATACTTTTTTAAATATGGTGACTGAATGATCGCGTCTCCTGACAAATCCATACATTTTTATGTATTGGTGTATTTAAATGATCGTGTTTTCTCACAAATCCATACATTTTCTTACATCGTACCTGAATAATCGTAATTCCTAACAAATCCATAATTTTTAAATATCGAGTTTGAATTATCGTGTTTCCTAACAAATCCATACATTTTTATATGTGATGTCTGAATAATTGTGCTTCCTAACAAATTCATACATTTTAAATTTGGTGTCTGAATGATCGTGTTTCCTCACAAATACATAAATTTTTATATGTTGGTGTTTTTTAATGATCGTGTTTCCTAACAAATTCATACATTTTTATATATGGTGTCTCAATGATTGTGTTTCAAAACAAATCCAGATATTTTTATGTATTGGTGTCTTTATCTGGTCATGTTTCCTTACAAATCCATCTATTTTTATGTATTGGTGTCTTTAACGGGTCATATTTCCTAACAAATTGATACATTTTAAATATGGTGTCTAAATGATCGTGTTTCCTAACAAATCTATACATTTTAATGTATTGGTGTCTTTTAATAATCGTGTTTTTTAACAAATCCATACATTTTTTAAATATGTTGTCTGAATGATTGTGTTTCCTAACAAATTCATACATTTTAAATATGGTGTCTGAATAATCATGTTTCCTTACAAATCCATAATTTTGTATTAATTGGTGTCTTTTAATGATCGTGTTTCCAAACAAATCCATACATTTTTTATATATTGTGACTCAATAATTGTTATTCCTAACGAATCCACACATTTTTTGTATATTCGTGTCTTTAAATGATCTTGTTCTCTAACAAATCCATTCTTCTTTTAAATATGGTGTCCAAATGATCGTGTTTCCTCACAAATCCATCCATTTTTATGTATTGGTGTCTTTACCTGGTCATGTTTCCGTACAAATCCATAATTTTTAAATATGGTGTCTGAATGATCGTGTTTCATGACAAATCCATACATTCTAATGTATTGGTGTCTTTAAATGATCGTGTTTTCTCACAAATCCATACATTTTCTTACATGGTATCTGAATGATTTTAATTCTTCACAAATCCATAATTTTTATATATTGGTGTCTTTTAATGATCGTGTTTCCTAAGAAATCCACACATTTTTTTTTATATTCGTGTCTTTAAATGATCTTGTTCTCTAACAAATCCATACTTTTTCAAATATGGTGTCTTTATCTGGTCATGTTTCCTTTCAAATCCATACTTTTTAAATATGGTGTCCAAATGATCGTCTTTCCTTACAAATCCATCTATTTTTATGTATTGGTGTCTTTATCTGATTATGTTTCCTTACAAATCCATCTATTTTTATGTATTGGTGTTTTTATCTGGTCATATTTCCTTACAAATCCATACATTTTTATGTATTGGTGTCTTTTAATAATCGTGTTTTTAACACATCCGTACATTTTTTGTACATGGTGTCTCAATGATTGTGTTTCCTAACAAATTCATAGATTTTTATATATGGTTTCTGAATGATTGTGTTTCCTAACAAATCCATACATTTTAAATATGGTGTCTAAATGATCCTGTTTCCTAACAAATCCATACATTTTTATGTATTGGTGTCTTTAAATGATCGTCTTTTGTCACAAATCTATTCATTTTCTTACATCGTATCTGAATAATCGTAATTTCTCACAAATTCATAAATTTTTATATATTGGTGTCTTTTTATAATCGTGTTTCCTACAAATCCATGCATTTTTGATATGTGGTGTCTCAATGCCTGTGTTTCCTAACAAATTCATACATTTTTTTACATATCGTGTCGCGATGATTGTGTTTCCTAACAAATCCATATATTTTTTGTATATTCGCGTCTTTAAATGATCGTGTTCTCTAAAAAATCCATACTTTTTTAAATATGGTGTCGAAATCATCGTGTTTTCTCACAAATCCATCTATTCCTATCTATTGGTGTTTTTATCTGGTCATGTTTCCTTACAAATCCATAATTTTTAAAAATGGAGTCTGAATGATCGTGTTTCCTAACAAATCCATAATTTTTAAAAATGGAGTCTGAATGATCGTGTTTCCTAACAAATCCATACATTTTTATATCTGGTGTCTGAATGATTGTGTTTCCTAACAAATTCATATATTTTTTTACATATCGTATCGCAATGATTGTGTTTCCTAACAAATCCATATATTTATTGTATATTCACGTCTTTAAATGATCGTGTTCTCTAAAAAATCCACACTTTTTTAAATATGGTGTCTCAATCATTCTGTTTCCTAACAAATTCATACATTTTAAATGTGGTGTCTGAATGATAGTGTTTCCTTACAAATCCATAATTTTTTTATATATTTGTGTCTTTTAATGATCGTGTTTCCTAACAAATCCATTCATGTTTTATATATGGTGACTTAGTGATTGTGATTCCTAACAAATTCACACATTTTTTGTATATTCGTGTCTTTAAATGATCTTGTTCTCCAACAAATCCATTCTTTTTTTAAAAATGGTGTCCAAATGATCGTCTTTCCTTACAAATCCATCTATTTTTATGTATTGGTGTCTTTAACTGGTCATGTTTCCTAACAAATCCATACATTTTTTATATATGGTGTCTTTTAATGATCGTGTTTTTAACAAATCCATACATTTTTTTTAAATATGGTGTCTGAATGATTGTGTTTCCTAACAAATTCATACATTTTAAATATGGTGTCTGAATGAATCATGTTTCCTTACAAATCCATAATTTTTTATATATTGGTGTCTTTTAATGATCGTGTTTCCTAACAAATCCATACATTTTTTTATATATTGTGACTCAATGATTTTGATTCCTAACAAATCCACACATTTTTTGTATATTCGTGTCTTTAAATGATCTTGTTCTCCAACAAATCCATTCTTTTTCTAAATATGGTGTCCAAATGATCGTGTTTCCTCACAAATCCATATATTTTTTTACGTATTGGTGTCTTTACCTGGTCATGTTTCCTAACAAATCCATAATTTTTTAAATATGGTGTCTGAATGATCGTGTTTCATGACAAATCCATACATTCTAATGTATTGGTGTCTTTAAATGATCGTGTTTTCTCACAAAGCCATACATTTTCTTACATGGTATCTGAATGATCTTAATTTTTCACAAATCCATAATTTTTATACATTGGTGTCTTTTAATGATCGTGTTTCCTAACAAATCCACACATTTTTTTTTATATTCGTGTCTTTAAATGATCTTGTTCTCTAACAAATCCATACTTTTTCAAATATGGTGTCTTTATCTGGTCATGTTTCCTTACAAATCCATCTATTTTTATGTATTGGTGTCTTTATCTGGTCATGTTTCCTTACAAATCCATACATTTTTATATATGGTGTCTGAATGATTGTGTTTCCTAACAAATTAATACAATTTAAATATGGTGTCTGAATGATCTTGTTTCATAACAAGTCCATAGATCTTTATGTATTAGTGTCTTATAATAATCGTGTTTTTTAACAAATCCGTTCATTTTTTATACATGGTGTCTCAATGATTGTGTTTCCTAACAAATCCACACATTTTTTGTATATTCGTTTCTTTAAATGATCTTGTTCTCCTACAAATCCATTCTTCTTTTAAATATGGTGTCTAAATGATCGTGTTTCCTCACAAGTCCATATATTTTTATGTACTGGTGTCTTTATCTGGTCATGTTTCCTTACAATTCCATAATTTTTAAATATGGAGTTTGAATGATCGTGTTTCCTAACAAATTCATACATTTTAAATTTGGTGTTCGAATGATCGTGTTTCCTCACAAATACATACATTTTTATGTATTAGTGGCTTTAAATGATCGTGTTTTCTCACAAATCCATACATTTTCTTACATGGTATCTGAATGATTGTAGTTTTTAACAAATACATAAATTTTCATATGTTGGTGTTTTTTAATGATCGTGTTTCCTAACAAATTCATACATTTTTATATATGGTGTCTCGATGATTGTGTTTCCTAACAAATCCACATATTTTTGTATATTCGTGTCTTTAAATGATCTTGTTCTCTTACAAATCCATACTTTTTTAAATATGGTGTTCAAATGATCGTCTTTCCTTACAAATACATTTTTATGTATTGGTGTCTTTATCAGGTTATGTTTCCTTACAAATCCATCTATTTTTATGTATTGGTGTATTTATCTGGTCATGTTTCCTTACAAATCCATACATTTTTATATATTGTGTCTGAATGATTGTGTTTCCTAACAAATTGATACATTTTAAATATGGTGTCTCAATGATCGTGTTTTCTAAAAAATCCATACATTTTTATATATGGTGTCTGGAAGATTGTGTTTCCTTACAAATCCACACATTTTTTGTATATTCGTGTTTTTAAATTATCTTGTTCTGTAACAAATCCATTCTTTTTTTGAATATGGCGTCCAAATGGTCGTCTTTCCTTACAAATCCATCTATTTTGATGTATTGGTGTCTTTATTTGTTGATGTTTCCTTACAAATCCATACATTTATATATATGGTGTCTGAATGATTGTGTTTACTAACAAATTGATACATTTTAAATATGGTGTCTAAATGATCATGTTTCCTAAGAAATCCATACATTTTTATGTATTGGTGTCTTTTATGATCGTGTTTCCTAAAAAATCCGTACATTTTTCATATATGGTGACTCAATGATTGTGATTCCTAACAAATCTACACATTTTTTGTATAATCGTGTTTTAAATGATCTTCTTCTCTAACAAATCCATTCTTTTTTGAATATAGTGTCCAAATGATCGTGTTTCCTCAAAAATCCATCTATTTTTACGTATTGGTGTCTTTATCTGGTCATGTTTTTTTACAAATCTCTAATTTTTAAATATGGAGTCTGAATGATCGTGTTTCCTAACAAATCCATACATTTTTATATCTCGTATCTGAATGATTATGATTCCTAACAAATTGATACATTTTAAATATGGTGTCTGAATGATCGTGTTTCCTTACAAATCCTTACATTTTTATGTATTGGTGTCTTTAAATGATCGTGTTTTGTCACAAATCCATACATTTTTATATATGGTGTCTGAATGATCGTGTTTCCTAACAAATCCATACATTTTAAATATGGTGTCTAAATGATCATGTTTCCTATCAAATCCAAACATTTTTATGTATTGGTGTCTTTTAATAATCGTGTTTTTTAACAAATCCATACATTTTTTATATATCGTGTCTCAATGATTCTGTTTCCTTAGAATTTGATACATTTTAAATATGGTGTCTCAATGATCGTGTTTTCTTACAAATCCATATATTTTTATTTATTGGTGTCTTTAAATCACCGTGTTTTCTCACAAATCCATTCATTTTCTTACATGGTATCTGAATTATCGTAATTCCTAACAAATTTATAAATTTTTATATATTGGTGTTTTTTAATGATCGTGTTTCCTAACAAATCCATACATTTTTCATATGTGGTGTCTCAATCATTGTGTTTCCTAACAAATCCACACATTTTTTGTATATTCGTGTCTTTAAATGATCTTGTTCTTTAACAAATCCATTCTTCTTTTAAATATGGTGTCCAAATGATCGTGTTTCCTTACAAATCCATATATTTTACTTATTGGTGTCTTTATCTTGTCATATTTCCTTACAAATCCATAATTTTTAAATATGGAGTTTGAATGATCGTGTTTCCTAACAAATTCATACATTTTAAATTTGGTGTCTGAATGATCGTGTTTCCTCACAGATATATACATTTTCTTACATGGTATCTGAATGATCGTAGTTCTTAACAAATACATAAATTTTTATATGTTGGTGTTTTTTAATGATCGTGTTTCCTAACAAATTCATCTATTTTTATGTATTGGTATCTTTATCTGGTCATGTTTCCTTACAAATCCATACATTTTTATATATAGTATCTGAATGATTGTGTTTCCTAAAAAATTCATACATTTTTATATATGGTGTCTGAAAAATTGTGTTTTCTTACAAATCCATACATTTTTATGTATTGGTGTCTTTAAATGATCGTGATTTCTCACAAATCCATACATTTTCTTACATGGTATCTAAATGATTTTAATTCCTGACAAATCCATAATTTTTTATATATTGGTGTCTTTAAACGATTGTGTTTCCTGTCAAATCTATGCTTTTAAATATGGCGTCTGAATTATCGTCTTTTTTAAAAATCCACACATTTAACATATTTGTTTCATTAAATGATCGTGTCTTCAAACACATCGATACATATTTATATATGGTGTCTGAATGACTGTGTTTCCTCAGAAATTCATCTATTTTTATGTATTGGTGTATTTTTCTGGTCATGTTTCCTTACAAATCCATCTATTTTTATGTATTGGTATCTTTATCTGGTCATGTTCCCTCACAAATCCATACATTTTTATATATAGTGGCTGAATGATTGTGTTTCCTAAAAAATTCATACATTTTAAATATGGTGTCTGAATGATCGTGTTTCCTAACAAATCCATACATTTTTTATGTATTGGTGTCTTTAAATAATCGTGTTTTTAACAAATCCATACATTTTCTTACATGGTATCTCAATGATCGTAGTTCTTAACAAATACATATTTTTTTATATGTTGGTGTTTTTTAATGATCGTGTTTCCTAACAAATTCATACATTTTTATATATGGTGTCTCAATGATTGTGTTTCCTAACAAATCCACATATTTTTGTATATTCTTGTCTTTAAATGATCATTTTCTCTAACAAATCCATACTTTTTTAAATATGGTGTCCAAATGATCGTCTTTCCTTACAAATCCATCTATTTTTATGTATTGGTGTCTTTATCTGGTCATGTTTCCTTACAAATCCATCTATTTTTATGTATTGGTGTTTTATCTGGTCATGTTTCCTTACAAATCCATACATTTTTATATATGGTGTCTGAATGATTGTGTTTCCTAACAAATTGATACATTTTAAATATGGTGTCTCAATGATCGTGTTTTCTAAAAAATCCATACATTTTTATGTATTGGTTTCTTTTTATAATCGTGTTTCCTACAAACCCATGCATTTTTTATATGTGGTGTCTCAATGCCTGTGTTTCCTAACAAATTCATACATTTTTTTACATATCGTGTCGCGATGATTGTGTTTCCTAACAAATCCACATATTTTTTGTATATACGCGTCTTTAAATGATCGTGTTCTCTAAAAAAATCCATACTTTTTTAAATATGGTGTCGAAATCATCGTGTTTTCTCACAAATCCATCTATTTCTATCTATTGGTGTTTTTATCTGGTCATGTTTCCTTACAAATCCATAATTTTTAAAAATGGAGTCTGAATGATCGTGTTTCCTAACAAATCCATAATTTTTAAAAATGGAGTCTGAATGATCGTGTTTGCTAACAAATCCATACATTTTTGATATGTCGTGTCTCAATGACTGTGTTTCCTAACAAATTCATATATTTTTTACATATCGTATCGCAATGATTGTGTTTCCTAACAAATCCATATATTTTTTGTATATTCACGTCTTTAAATGATCGTGTTCTCTAAAAAATCCACACTTTTTTAAATATGGTGTCTCAATCATTCTGTTTCCTAACAAATTCATACATTTTAAATGTGGTGTCTGAATGATAGTGTTTCCTTACAAATCCATAATTTTTTTATATATTTGTGTCTTTTAATGATCGTGTTTCCTAACAAATCCATTCATGTTTTATATATGGTGACTTAGTGATTGTGATTCCTAACAAATTCACACATTTTTTGTATATTCGTGTCTTTAAATGATCTTGTTCTCCAACAAATCCATTCTTCTTTTAAAAATGGTGTCCAAATGATCGTCTTTCCTTACAAATCCATCTATTTTTATGTATTGGTGTCTTTAACTGGTCATGTTTCCTAACAAATTCATACATTTTTATATACTGGTGTCTTTTAATAATCGTGTTTTTAACAAATCCATACATTTTTTAAATATGGTGTCTGAATGATTGTGTTTCCTAACAAATTCATACATTTTAAATATGGTGTCTGAATAATCATGTTTCCTTACAAATCCATAATTTTGTATATATTGGTGTCTTTTAATGATCGTGTTTCCTAACAAATCCATACATTTTTTATATATTGTGACTCAATAATTTTGATTCCTAACGAATCCACACATTTTTTGTATATTCGTGTCTTTAAATGATCTTGTTCTCCAACAAATCCATTCTTTTTCTAAATATGGTGTCCAAATGATCGTGTTTCCTCACAAATCCATATATTTTTACGTATTGGTGTCTTTACCTGGTCATGTTTCCGTACAAATCCATAATTTTTAAATATGGTGTCTGAATGATCGTGTTTCATGACAAATCCATACATTCTAATGTATTGGTGTCTTTAAATGATCGTGTTTTCTCACAAAGCCATACATTTTCTTACATGGTATCTGAATGATCTTAATTTTTCACAAATCCATAATTTTTATACATTGGTGTCTTTTAATGATCGTGTTTCCAAAGAAATCCACACATTTTTTTTATATTCGTGTCTTTAAATGATCTTGTTCTCTAACAAATCCATACTTTTTCAAATATGGTGTCTTTATCTGGTCATGTTTCCTTACAAATCCATCTATTTTTATGTATTGGTGTCTTTATCTGGTCATGTTTCCTTACAAATCCATACATTTTTATATATGGTGTCTGAATGATTGTGTTTCCTAACAAATTAATACAATTTAAATATGGTGTCTGAATGATCTTGTTTCATAACAAATCCATAGATCTTTATGTATTGGTGTCTTATAATAATCGTGTTTTTTAACAAATCCGTTCATTTTTTATACATGGTGTCTCAATGATTGTGTTTCCTAACAAATCCACACATTTTTTGTATATTCGTTTCTTTAAATGATCTTGTTCTCCTACAAATCCATTCTTCTTTTAAATATGGTGTCTAAATGATCGTGTTTCCTCACAAGTCCATATATTTTTATGTACTGGTGTCTTTATCTGGTCATGTTTCCTTACAATTCCATAATTTTTAAATATGGAGTTTGAATGATCGTGTTTCCTAACAAATTCATACATTTTAAATTTGGTGTTCGAATGATCGTGTTTCCTCACAAATACATACATTTTTATGTATTAGTGGCTTTAAATGATCGTGTTTTCTCACAAATCCATACATTTTCTTACATGGTATCTGAATGATTGTAGTTTTTAACAAATACATAAATTTTCATATGTTGGTGTTTTTTAATGATCGTGTTTCCTAACAAATTCATACATTTTTATATATGGTGTCTCGATGATTGTGTTTCCTAACAAATCCACATATTTTTGTATATTCGTGTCTTTAAATGATCTTGTTCTCTTACAAATCCATACTTTTTTAAATATGGTGTTCAAATGATCGTCTTTCCTTACAAATACATTTTTATGTATTGGTGTCTTTATCAGGTTATGTTTCCTTACAAATCCATCTATTTTTATGTATTGGTGTATTTATCTGGTCATGTTTCCTTACAAATCCATACATTTTTATATATTGTGTCTGAATGATTGTGTTTCCTAACAAATTGATACATTTTAAATATGGTGTCTCAATGATCGTGTTTTCTAAAAAATCCATACATTTTTATATATGGTGTCTGGAAGATTGTGTTTCCTTACAAATCCACACATTTTTTGTATATTCGTGTTTTTAAATTATCTTGTTCTGTAACAAATCCATTCTTTTTTTGAATATGGCGTCCAAATGGTCGTCTTTCCTTACAAATCCATCTATTTTGATGTATTGGTGTCTTTATTTGTTGATGTTTCCTTACAAATCCATACATTTATATATATGGTGTCTGAATGATTGTGTTTACTAACAAATTGATACATTTTAAATATGGTGTCTAAATGATCATGTTTCCTAAGAAATCCATACATTTTTATGTATTGGTGTCTTTTATGATCGTGTTTCCTAAAAAATCCGTACATTTTTCATATATGGTGACTCAATGATTGTGATTCCTAACAAATCTACACATTTTTTGTATATTCGTGTTTTAAATGATCTTCTTCTCTAACAAATCCATTCTTTTTTGAATATAGTGTCCAAATGATCGTGTTTCCTCAAAAATCCATCTATTTTTACGTATTGGTGTCTTTATCTGGTCATGTTTTTTTACAAATCTCTAATTTTTAAATATGGAGTCTGAATGATCGTGTTTCCTAACAAATCCATACATTTTTATATCTCGTATCTGAATGATTATGATTCCTAACAAATTGATACATTTTAAATATGGTGTCTGAATGATCGTGTTTCCTTACAAATCCTTACATTTTTATGTATTGGTGTCTTTAAATGATCGTGTTTTGTCACAAATCCATACATTTTTATATATGGTGTCTGAATGATCGTGTTTCCTAACAAATCCATACATTTTAAATATGGTGTCTAAATGATCATGTTTCCTATCAAATCCAAACATTTTTATGTATTGGTGTCTTTTAATAATCGTGTTTTTTAACAAATCCATACATTTTTTATATATCGTGTCTCAATGATTCTGTTTCCTTAGAATTTGATACATTTTAAATATGGTGTCTCAATGATCGTGTTTTCTTACAAATCCATATATTTTTATTTATTGGTGTCTTTAAATCACCGTGTTTTCTCACAAATCCATTCATTTTCTTACATGGTATCTGAATTATCGTAATTCCTAACAAATTTATGAATTTTTATATATTGGTGTTTTTTAATGATCGTGTTTCCTAACAAATCCATACATTTTTCATATGTGGTGTCTCAATCATTGTGTTTCCTAACAAATCCACACATTTTTTGTATATTCGTGTCTTTAAATGATCTTGTTCTTTAACAAATCCATTCTTCTTTTAAATATGGTGTCCAAATGATCGTGTTTCCTTACAAATCCATATATTTTACTTATTGGTGTCTTTATCTTGTCATATTTCCTTACAAATCCATAATTTTTAAATATGGAGTTTGAATGATCGTGTTTCCTAACAAATTCATACATTTTAAATTTGGTGTCTGAATGATCGTGTTTCCTCACAGATATATACATTTTCTTACATGGTATCTGAATGATCGTAGTTCTTAACAAATACATAAATTTTTATATGTTGGTGTTTTTTAATGATCGTGTTTCCTAACAAATTCATCTATTTTTATGTATTGGTATCTTTATCTGGTCATGTTTCCTTACAAATCCATACATTTTTATATATAGTATCTGAATGATTGTGTTTCCTAAAAAATTCATACATTTTTATATATGGTGTCTGAAAAATTGTGTTTTCTTACAAATCCATACATTTTTATGTATTGGTGTCTTTAAATGATCGTGATTTCTCACAAATCCATACATTTTCTTACATGGTATCTAAATGATTTTAATTCCTGACAAATCCATAATTTTTTATATATTGGTGTCTTTAAACGATTGTGTTTCCTGTCAAATCTATGCTTTTAAATATGGCGTCTGAATTATCGTCTTTTTTAAAAATCCACACATTTAACATATTTGTTTCATTAAATGATCGTGTCTTCAAACACATCGATACATATTTATATATGGTGTCTGAATGACTGTGTTTCCTCAGAAATTCATCTATTTTTATGTATTGGTGTATTTTTCTGGTCATGTTTCCTTACAAATCCATCTATTTTTATGTATTGGTATCTTTATCTGGTCATGTTCCCTCACAAATCCATACATTTTTATATATAGTGGCTGAATGATTGTGTTTCCTAAAAAATTCATACATTTTAAATATGGTGTCTGAATGATCGTGTTTCCTAACAAATCCATACATTTTTATGTATTGGTGTCTTTTAATAATCGTGTTTTTTAACAAATCCTTACATTTTCTTACATGGTATCTCACTGATCGTAGTTCTTAACAAATACATATTTTTTTATATGTTGGTGTTTTTTAATGATCGTGTTTCCTAACAAATTCATACATTTTTATATATGGTGTCTCAATGATTGTGTTTCCTAACAAATCCACATATTTTTGTATATTCTTGTCTTTAAATGATCATTTTCTCTAACAAATCCATACTTTTTTAAATATGGTGTCCAAATGATCGTCTTTCCTTACAAATCCATCTATTTTTATGTATTGGTGTCTTTATCTGGTCATGTTTCCTTACAAATCCATCTATTTTTATGTATTGGTGTTTTATCTGGTCATGTTTCCTTACAAATCCATACATTTTTATATATGGTGTCTGAATGATTGTGTTTCCTAACAAATTGATACATTTTAAATATGGTGTCTCAATGATCGTGTTTTCTAAAAAATCCATACATTTTTATGTATTGGTTTCTTTTAATAAACGTGTTTTTTTAACAAATCCGAACATTTTTTATACATGGTGTCTCAATGATTGTGTTTCCTAACAAAATTCATACATTTTTATATATGGTGTCTCAATTATTGTGTTTCCTAACAAATTCATACATTTTAAATATGGTGCCTAAATGATCATGTTTCCTATCAAATCCATACATTTTTATATATGGTGTCTCAATTATTGTGTTTCCTAACAAATTCATACATTTTAAATATGGTGTCTAAATGATCATGTTTCCTATCAAATCCAAACATTTTCTTACATGGTATCTGAATGATCGTAGTTCCTAACAAATCCAAAAATTTTTATATATTGGTGTTTTTTAATGATCGTGTTTCCTAACAAATTATTAAATTTTTATATATGGTGTCTCAATGATTGTGTATCCTAACAATTAAACACATTTTTTACATATTGTGTCTAAATGACAGTTTTTCCTCACAAATCCATCTATTTTTATGTATTGGTTTCTTTATTTGGTCATGTTTCCTAACAACTTCATACATTTTAAATATGGTGTCTGAATGTTCGTATTTCCTGACAAATCTATGCATTTTTTTACATGGTGACTCAATGATTGTGATTCCTAACAAATCCACACATTTTTTGTATATTCGTGTCTTTAAATGATCTTCTTCTCTAACAAATCCATTCTTTTTTTAATATAGTGTCCAAATGATCGTGTTTCCTCAAAAATCCATCTATGTTTACGTATTGGTGTCTTTATCCTGTCATGTTTCTTAACAAATCCATAATTTGTAAATATGATGTCTGAATGATTGTGTTTCCTAACAACTTCATACATTTTAAATATGGTGTCTGAATGATCGTGTTTCCTGACAACTCCATAAATTTTTATATTTTGGAGTCTTGTAATGATTCTGTTTCGTAACAAATCTATCATTTTTTTACATATCGTGTCTCAATGATTGTGTTTTCTAACAAATCCACACATTTTATACATTCGTGTCGATAAATGATCGTATTTTCTAAAAAATCCATACATTTTTCTGTATGGTGTCTGAATGATTGTGTTTCATAACAAACCCATACCTTTTTATATATTTTAGTCTTTAAATGATCGTTTTTCCTAACAAATCCATATTTTTTAAATATGGTGTCAGAATGATCGTATTTGTTAACAAATCCATACATTTTATGTATTGGTCTCTTTAAATGATCATCTTTCTTCACAAATCCGTACATTTTTATATATTAGTGTCTTTAAATAATCGTGTTTCCTAACATATACATACATTTTTATATATGTGTCTTTAAATAATCGTGTTTCCTAACAATACATACATTTTTATATATTGGTGTCTTTAAATAATCGTCTTTCCTAACATATACATACATTTTTATATATTGGTGTCTTTAAATGATCGTGATTTTTGACAAATGTATACATTTTTATATTTAGATGTCTTTAAATGATCGCCTTTCCTAGCAAATCCATACGTTTTTATATGTTGGTGTCTTTAAACGATTGTGTTTCCTGTCAAATCTATACTTTTAAATATGTCGTTTGAATTATCGTGTTTTTTTTAAATCCACACATTTAACATATTTGTTCCATTAAATAATCGTGTCTTCAAACACATCGATACGTATTTATATATAGTGTCTGAATGACTGTGTTTCCTCACAAATCCATCTATTTTTATGTATTTGTGTCTTTAAATTATCGTGTTTTCTCACAAATCCATTCATTTTCTTACATGGTATCTGAATGATCTTAATTCCTAACAAATCCATAAATTTTTATATATTGGTGTCTTTTAATGATTGTGTTTCCTAACTAATCCATACATTTTTTGTATGTTCGTGTCTTTAAATGATCGTGTTCTCTCACAAATCCATATTTTTTTTAAATATTGTATCCAAATGATCGTCTTTCCTCACAAATCCATCTTTTTTTATGTATTGGTGTCTTTATCTGGCCATGTTTCCTTACAAATCCATCTATTTTTTATCTGTTGGTGTCATTATCTGGTCATGTTTCCTTACAAATCCATAATTTTTAAATGTGGATTCTGAAAGATCATGTTTCTTAACAAATTCATACATTTTAAATATAGTGTCTGAATAATCATGTTTCCTAACAAATCCATACATTTTTTTGTATTGGTGTCTTTAAATGATCGTGTTTTCTCTCAAATTCATTCATTTTCTTACATGGTATCTGAATGATCGTAATTCCTAACAAATCCATAAATTTTTATATATATTGGTGTTTTTTAATGATCGTGTTTCCTAACAAATCCATAAATTTTCATATATATTGGTGTTTTTTAATGATCGTGTTTCCTAACAAATCCATACATTTTTATATATGGTGTCTGAATGATTGTGTTTCCTAACAAATTCATACATTTGAAATATGGTGTCTGAATGATCGTGTATCCTCACAAATCCATACATTTTTATGTATTGGTGTCTTTCTCTGTTCATGTTTCCTAACAAATCTATAATTTTTTTACATATCTTGTCTCAATGATTGTGCTTCCTAACAAATCCACACATTTTATACATTCGTGTCTATAAATGATCGTGTTTTCTAAAACATCCATACGTTTTTCTCTATGGTGTCTGAATGAATGTGTTGCATAACATACCCATACATTCTTTTCATGATGTCTGAATGTTCGTAATTCCTAACAAATCCATAAATTTTTATATATTCCTGTTTTTTAATGATCGTGTTTCCTAACAAATCCATACATTTTTATATATGGTGTCTAAATGATCGTGTTTCCTCTCAAATTCATCTATTTGTATCTATTGGTGTCTTTATCTGGTCATTTTTTCCTAAAAATCCATACATTTTTATGTATGGTGTTTCAATGATTGTATTTCCTAACAAACCCATACATTTTTATATATTTTTGCCTTTATATGGTCGTGTTTCCTAACAAATCCATACATTCTTTTACATTATGTCTGAATGTTCGTAATTCCTAACAAATCCATATATTTTTATATATTGGTGTCTAAATTATCGTGTTTTCTAACAAATCAATATTTTCTAAATATTGTGTCTGAATGATCGTATTTCCTAACAAATTCATACATTTTACGTATTGGTGTCTTTATATGATCATGTTTCCTAACAAATCCATACATTTTAAATATGGTGTCTGAATGATCGTGTTTCCTCACAAGTCCATACATTTTTATGTATTGGTGTCTTTAAATGATCGTGTTTTCTCACAAATCCATACATTTTCTTACATGGTATCTGAATGACGGTAGTTTTTCAGAAATCCATAAATTTTTCTATAGGGGTGTTTTTTAATGATCGTGTTTCCTAACAAATTCATACATTTTTATATATGGTGTCTCAATGATTGTGTATCTTAACAAATAAACACATTTTTTACATATTGTGTCAAAATGACAGTGCTTCCTCACAAATCCATCTATTTTTATATATGGTTTCTGAATGATTGTGTTTCCTAACAAATTCATACATTTTAAATATGGTGTGTGAATGATTGTGTTTCATAACAAACCCATACATTTTTATATATTTTTGCCTTTATCTGATCATGTTTCCTAATAATCCATAATTTTTAAATATGGTGTCTGAATGATCGTGCTTCCTAACAAATCCATACATTTTTATATATGGTTTCTGAATGATTGTGTTTCCTAACAAATTCATACATTTTAAATATGGTGTGTGAATGATTGTGTTTCATAACAAACCCATACATTTTTATATATTTTACTCTTTAAATGGTCGTGATTCCTAACAAATCCATGCATTCTTTTGCATGATGTCTGAATGATCGTAATTCCTAACAAACCCATATATTTTTATATATTGGTGTCTTCAAGTGATCGTGTTCCCTAACAAATCCATACTTTTTAAATATGGTGTCTGAATGATCGTATTTCATAAAAAATCCATTCATTTTATGTATTGCTATTTTTAAATTATCGTGTTTTCTCACAAATCCATTTATTTTCTTACATGGTATCTGAATGATCGTAATTTTTAACAAATCCATAAATTTTTATATATTGGTGTCTTTTAATGATTGCGTTCTCTAACAAATTCATACATTTTTTACATATCGTATCTCAATGATTGTGTTTCCTAACAAATCCACACATTTCTACATGATGTCTGAATGTTCGTAATTCCCAACAAATCCACATATTTTTATATATTGGTGTCTTTCAAAGATCGTGCTTCCTAACAAATCCATACATTCTTATATATGGTGACTGAATGATTGTGTTTCCTAACAAATTAATACATTCTTTTACATGATGTCTGAATGTTCGTAATTCCTAACAAATCCATTTATTTTTATATACTGGTGTCTAAATTATCGTGTTTTCTAACAAATGAATATTTTCTGAATATGGTGTCTGAATGATCGTATTTCCTAACAAATTCGTACATTTTACGTATTGGTGTCTTTAAATGATCATGTTTCCTAACAAATCCATACATTTTAAATATGGTGTCTGAATGTTCGTGTTTCCTCACAAATCCATACATTTTTATGTATTGGTGTCTTTAAATGATCGTGTTTTCTCACAAATCCATACATTTTCTTACATGGTATCTGAATGACGGTAGTTTTTAAGAAATCCATAAATTTTTATATAGTGGTGTTTCTTAATGATCGTGTTTCCTAACAAATTCATACATTTTTATATATGGTGTCTCAATGATTGTGTATCCTAACAAATAAACACATTTTTTACATATTGTGTCAAAATGACCGTGTTTCCTCACAAATCCATCTATTTTTATCTATTGGTGTCTTTATCTGATCATGTTTCCTAATAATCCATAATTTTTAAATATGGTGTCTGAATGATCGTGTTTCCTAACAAATCCATACTTTTTTATATATGGTGTCTGAATGATCGTGTTTCGTAACATATCCACATATTTTTATATATTGGTATTTTTAAATCATCATGTTTCCTAACAAATCCATACTTTTTAAATATGGTGTCTCAATTGTCGTGTTTTCTAACAAATCCATACATTTTATGTTTTGGTATCTTTAAATTATCATATTTTCTAACAAATCCATACATTTTTGTTTATTGGTGTCTTTAAATGATCGTGGTTCCTGACAAATCCATACATTTTATGTATTGGTGTCTTTAAATGATAATGTTTCCTAACAAATCCATACATTTTTATATGTTGATGTCTTCAAATGATCGTGTTTTTTACAAATTTATACATTTTTATATAAAGGTGTTTTAAATGATTGTGTTTTTAACAAATTTATACATTTTTATATATAGCCGTCTTTAAATGATCGTGTTTCATAACAAATCCATACATTTTTATATATTGGTGTATCTGAATGATGGTATTTCCTGACAAATCTGTTTATTTTACATATTGGTGTCGTTAAATGATCGTGTTTCCTAACAAATTCATACATTTTTATGTATTGGTGCCTTTAAGTGATCGTGTTTCCTTGCAAATCCATATTTTAAAAATATATATAATAAACGTATGGTATCTAAATGATCGTGATTCCTGACAATTCCGTACATTTTTCTATATTGGTGTCTTTAAATGATCGTGTTTCCCATCATATCCATACATTATTTTTGTATGGTGTCTGAATGATTGTGTTTCCTAACAAATCCACACATTTTTTGCATATTCGTGTCTTTAAATGATCGTGTTCTCTAGCAAATCCGTACTCTTTTAAATATGGTGTCCAAATGATCGTGTTTCCTCACAAATCCATCTATTTTTATGCATTGGTGACTTTAAATAATCGTGTTTCCTACCAAATCCATTCTTTTTTAAGTATGGTGTCTAAATGATCGTGTTTCCTGATATATCCATACTTTCAAATATGGTGTCTGAATGATTGTGTCTCCAAACAAATCCATACATTTTTATATATTGATGTGTTTAAATGATCGTGTTTTTAACAAATTTATACATTTTTATATATTGGTGTCTTTAAATAATCATGTTTCCTAACAAATCCATTCTTTTCAAATATGGTTTCTGAATTATCGTGTTTCCTAACAAATCCATACATATTTATGTATGGTGTCTGAATGATTGTGTTTTCTAACAAATCCACACATTTTTATACATTCGTGCCTATAAATGATCGTGTTTTCTAAAAAATCCATACATTTTTATGTATGGTGTCTGAATGATTGTGTTTCCTAACAAACCCATAGATTTTTATATATTGGCGTCTTTAAATGGTCGTGTTTCCTAACAAATCCATACTTTTTAAATATGTGGTCTGAATTATCGTGTTTCCTGACATTTCCATTTATTTTTATGTGTTGGTGTCTTTAAATAATCGTGTTTTCTAACAAATCCATGCATTTGTATGTATTGGTGTTTTTAAATGATCGTTTTTCCTAACAAATCCATACTTTCTAAATATGGTGTCTAAATGATCGTGTTTTTGACAAATCCATACTTTTTTATGTAAGATGCCAATACATGGTCCTGTTTCCTAACAAATCCATATATTTTTATATATTGTGTGTCTGTAAATTATCGTGTTTCCTAACAAATCCATACTTTTTAAATATGGTGTCTGAATGATCGTGTTTCGTAACATATCCACATATTTTTATTTTTGGTATTTTTAAATCATCATGTTTCCTAACAAATCCATACTTTTTAAATATGGTGTCTCAATTGTCGTGTTTCCTAACAAATCCATACATTTTATGTATTGGTATCTTTAAATGGTCATGTTTCCTAACAAATCCATACATTTTTGTTTATTGGTGTCTTTAAATGATCGTATTTCCTAACAAATCCATACTTTTTAAATATGGTGCCTAATGATCGTTTTCCCTAACAAATCCATACTTTTTAAATATGGTGTCTAATGATCGTTTTTCCTAACATATCCATACATTTTATGTATTGGTGTCTTTAAATGATAATGTTTCCTGACAAATCCATACATTTTTATATGTTGGTGTCTTTAAATGATCGTGTTTCCCAACAAATCCAAACCTTTTGGTATATTGGTTTCTATGAATGATCGTGTTTCATTACAAATCCATATATTTTTTATATTGGTTTCTTTAAATGATCATGTTTCCTAACAAATCCATTCATTTTTATATATTAGTGTCTTTAAATGATCGTGTTTCATTACAAATCCATACATTTTTGTGTATTGGTGTCTTTAAATGATCGTGTTTCCTAACAAATCCATACTTTTTAAATATAATGTCTAAACGATCGTGTTTCCTGACAAATCCATGCATTTTTATATAAGATGCCTTTAAATGATCGTGTTTCCTAACAACTCCATTCATTTTTATATCTGATGTCTTTAAATTATCGTGTTCCCTGATGAATCCATTGTTATTTTTTTTCTATGGTGTCTTTAATTGATTTTCATCCTAACAAAGCCTTATATTTTTTTTTCTTGGATCTTTGAATTTTTTTTCCCTAGTAAATCAAATAAGTTTATATTTCTGTTGCTTTAAAATTATTTTTTTATTCTTCCATCAGAACCAGAAATTTCTACTTCCAGTGTGTTTTAGCATCTATGACGTGCAATAAAAAGTGACACTAACTTGAACGTGTATTTTCCACGAACCAATATAAAGATAGTTGAAGAAGTGCTTCCGCGGACTTCAAAAATTTAGCAGGAAGCAAAGAACTATTGTCTTAAAGAATTCTGTAATAATTAAAAACTTAATTTTTGTTTTATCGTAATAACAGAATTTACTATTTCTATTTATTTTTGCTAACATTGGGCTGTCTGAGCTCTATTCACTAAAGGGAATCGAACACTGAACTTAAGCGTTGTAAATCCGTCAGTTTCTACTGATCCACCGAGGGACATTTACAACTCTAAATATGTGATATGTTTTTGCACCTTTTTAAATATACAAATCAATATAGATATAATTACAATTTTGTTTTGTAAATATAAATGCTTCGCTAATATCAATTGCTCTTGTTCTGAATTCATGTCTCTCTCTTTGATTGCGTGTTTTTATTTTTGTATCAGTTTATTTACGGTTTTCTCTGTTTCCTATATTTTAACAACACTTTGTTTTTCTTTGTTTATTTTATTCTATCAAGCTTTCACTGATGTCGTTATTGTTATTTTTTACTGTGTATAACCTCTATCTTCTCTTTGTATTACCGCTCATTATTCATTCACACCATTTTTTCTCTCTCTCTTTCTCTTTAGTTTTTCTTGTTGATGTTTGTCAAGTTCCAGTTACAAAGGAGTTGCTAAAACTCGAGGATAATAATCACAGTTAATGATGAATAGTCTGAATTATAACAGGCAAATTGCAAAATTTATCTAAGATCACTCCGTTCTTGGTCACCAGAGTGTCTTCAGCCCTCAACCTAAGAGCATCTAACAGGATTGGGCTTAGTGATATTGACAAGTACCGAAGTAGAATTTTTACATGGAAAGTCTTTAGTACCAAGTCTCTGTTCTATCTTCAGTCTCTGGTTAAATACTGGTTTTATATTTTTTTATCTCCAGGTTATATTTGTTTTCCGTTGTTCAATTTTTACTGTTGACACTTTTAATAATTTGGGTTTCCGTCTTTTTACATTTTTATTTTTACTGATCAGATGTGGTCTGTGAATCAGAGGGTCAACAGTTAATGTCCCGTTGTCTCAAAAATACGCCCAACACATTAGGGCCGTTGATGGGTCATAAACAAGACATTCAAGTTACAATATTCGATTAGAATAATCTAATGGTAAGCAGTGGGCACTGTTAGTTAGCTTCCTTCCATCTAGTACACTGGTTCAATGTCGGGGACGACTACACACACGTAACCCGTTAGGGGCGACTACACATACGTAACCCGTTTTTTAACTTGTTTAATCTTATGGTGGAAATACTTCAGCGCTTTAAGTTTCTGTTTCTTTATCCACAGCTCAGTTTCTTAGTCAACTTTGTTCATCATTTATAATTGTGTTTATAATTGCGTTTTTCACATTATTTTCTTTTAATGCCTTGCGTTAACATTTTATTTATTACTACAGCGATTCTGTTTTTAATTTTTTTTTTGTTTATGAGTTTTACAGTTACTGTACTTCAACCTTTTTGTCATTTTGTGTCGACCTCTCCCTATTGGTAATATGTATGCTTTATCCTTTCTCTCTATTACGCTCTACTTCCCTCAGTCCAATCCACGTCTTCCTTTCGCTAATCGCCTCTTATGTAAGAGATAAATTGACAATGGATCAGTGGGTCACAGTTGTATTATCTTCTTGGGCTGATCATCGAAGTATGTTCCATCATGATGCGGAAACAAGTCATTGTCGTGACACGTGAGGAACAAAGAGCTGTAATTGGTAATGGAATATCATCTCTTCTTTCATTCTTCTTTAATGTAAAGCTGGTTTTGCTATTTTATCTCCCAGTTTATCACATTCTATCATCCCTTTAATGCTCTAAATTAATGAAGAATGGTTAATGCTCATTTAGGAATAAATTCGCATTAATCTTCGTCTTAAGCAGCGAAATATAAATTTACTGTTGAAACGCGAAAGTCAAAGGAAAAATTGTCAATAATTCAAAGGTTAATATATGTAAATAGGGAGAGAGAGTATGGGAAGAGGCAGACATGTTATAAATTAGCATGAAAGCTACATACCTGGAACTTCGGTGACATTTTTGGAGTATTAATATATTTTACGTCTTTATTTATTGAGACTTCGAATTATAAACTGATTGATTTTTAACTGATTAATTTAATTAAATAACTACTTATTCTAGAAAAATAAATTTATACAATGTTTCATTTTTACAGCTTTTGTAGGAGCGACCTCTTCACTTGGACGAATAAACTCACAAACGTTGTGAAAATGTGAAAAATATAAATTTAAAACTTTGTCACTATCGTATTTAGGCTAATACATATTTATATTTATGACAAAGCAAGTACCACCGTTCATAATCCCGATCCAGAAGGAAAACGTTCAGTCAGCATCACCCTACTACCCACCATTTAAGTAACGGAATTGACTATAACTCTGATAACACACCTTGCTCCGGATTCATAGCTCTAACACAGGCCCAACTCGCATCCGTATGTAGGCTAAATACGTTCAACACGAAAATGGCAACATGCATATAAACCCCATTTTAAAACTCAACCATACAATATTCTCACTAAATAAGTGAAGTACAATGCGCCAACTTCCAGCGTCTTAGTTTTGTGCCCTAAATTATACTCGGGTGTGTATAAAGTATACATAGCCTAGATAACACGATATTTCGCGCTAGTTTATAAATAAATATGATTCTGAAAACTGAACTATTTAATTGAAAGCGAGCAGCAAAAGAAGAAATTTGTTTGGAATTCCGCGCAAAGCTATCTGTGCTAGCCGTCCCTAATTTAGCAGAGTAAGACCACAGGGAAGGCAGCTAGTCATCACCAACCGCCGCCAACTTTTACCAACACATAGTGGGATTTGATCGTTACTTTATAACGACCTCATGGCTGAAAAAGCTAGCATGTTTGATGGGAGTGGGATGCGATCCCACGAACCTCCAATAACGAATCATGTGCTTCAACCACTGGACCATGCCAGACCCGAGAAGTAACAAACGAATAAACACAGTTTTAGTCTATTTTCGTTTTAGACCTGATTTGACGTTAAAATCAAATTATAACGGCATATACCTATGGGTCTATCTTGGCTGTTTGAAACTTAATAAATAAATTGAAAATTAATTACATGTAAAATTGTAAACCGGTCCCTGTCATTAATTTACTTATCAAGCTTTCTTTTAAACACACTTAATTTTACTCTCTCTGTAATATCCAAAAACAATCCATTTCAAGAGCTCGGCATGGCCAGGTGGTTAAGGCACTCGACTCGTAATCCGAGAGTCACGAGTTCGAATCCCTGTCACACCAAACATGCTCGCCTTTTCAGCCGTGGGGGCGTTATAATGTGACGGTCAGTCCCACTATTCGTTGGTAAAAGAGTAGCCCAAGAGTTGGCTGTGGGTGGTGATGACTAGCTGCCTTCCCTCTAGTCTTACACTGCTAAATTAGGAATGGCTAGCGCATTTAGCCATCGTGTAGCTTTGCGCGAAATTCAAAACAAATCAAACCATTTCAAAAACCGACCATCCCGTTAGAAAAATATAACTGCCTTATCTGAATTTGACTCCTACCCTGACGAAAATTATATTTGTGTCCCTAGTCCTAGTATTCTCACTGTGAAATATTAAGAAAGATGATGTATCAACACTATCAATTCCCTATAAAATCTTAAATACCTCAATCAGAACCACCCTAACACTTCTTTTTTCACGAAAAAAACAGAATGAGAGATTTTAACCTCTCCTTGTATGACAGTCTCCACATCTCAAGCACTATTCTAGTAATATTTTTCTGAACCCTTTCTAACACTTCAGTGTCTTTTCTAAAGTAAGGAGCCAAAGAATGAACATAATATTGCAAAATGGCCTAACCAATTACCCAGATAATGAAATTATAACCTCTTTACACTTGTATTTAACATTTCTGTACATTCAACCTAACATCCTAATTGTCCTAACACTATCAACAACATACTAATTTAATAAATTTAGAGACTGATCAACTATTACACGAAGATCCATTTCTTTCATGTCACTGTTAAGGTTATTTCCATCGAAATTATATTTGTAATTCAAATTATGATAACCCGTATATATTATCTGGCATTTATTATAATTATAACCCATCTACCATTTATTTGCCCAACTTACTAAATGATCTGAATCCTTTTGTAAAGCAGCAGCAATCTCTTTACAGCTAGCAACACCAGCAAATTTAAGTAATTTATTGACTATTCCTTCATCTATGTCATTGATGTAAATCAAAACGAGAAAAGGTCCTAAGACTGAACCACCTGAGGTACATCACTTATGACATTAATCCAGTTTGACTGAACTCCATTTGTAACATTTCTCTGCTTTCTTTCACCCAACCACTCTTTTATCTAATTTGCTAACTTATCCCCCCACATCTGTAGAGATATTTTTACAAACCTTTCAAATGCTTTCTAAAAATCTAGATACGTCAAATCTACACTCTTACCCTCATGTACATAACCAGAAACCTTTTTAAAGAATATTAAAAGATTTTACAACAAGAGTTTTTCCCTAGTGAAATCACGTTGACTATACAATAAAACTCTAAACGTTTTAAATGACTTTGGAAAGCATCTTTTGCCATACTTTCGAAAATTTTTCTGTTCTCTTTCACTTTCATTTCTGCCAGTAATAAGTGGCTCACATATCCAATCTTTGACCTCATTCAAAACCTTTACAGAAATATTATCTGACACAGAAGCCAGTTCCTCGTCTGCAGAAACCAAGGGCTGAAATTTGTTTGCTCATTACAATTAAATCCAATAGTCGTAGTCCTAATAATACTCTTTCTAATTTCCTAAATAATTAAGAAATAGTGTTACTTAACAGCTAAAACTATTGATATTAGTTAGTTAGAAAAATTATAGGTTTGTTCACAATAGTACCTTGTGTGCCTTAACATTTGAAACGCTTAATAGTAATTGATCAGAAAAAATCAGAGGAGTGTTCACAATAATACGCATCAAATCAGTAAATATCAATCCGAAATGCTGTATTGCTGTTTTTAATGTAACTAAGGCTGAACGTTTTAACTACACTTGTGTAATCGATACAGAATGTGCCGTATGCTAGGTCTGCAGTAATAATACACAGACTCATAGCGTGTTTAGTTAATACCACAACACGACATTTAAAAAATTTGAAGTCAAAGAAAGGCTCATGTTTCTTCATTTTTTTCTTCTCTCTTAAAATTGCATAAGAAACGTTGAATAACATTAAGTATTTCTACATCTATAGTTGTGATATACAGAGATCACAAACAAACATCAAATAACATACTATATATTCATTCATATTTATTGACACAATTTTTCAAAATGTTATTTAAGGTTTTTATACTTAATTACAAGTTATTTAATGTACATAATGCTCTTATCGTTGAACTGTGTTAGTTTTTCTCGTAGGGTTGGTAGCTGATAAGTTTGCAATTTGGCGGGCCTGGTATGCCCTAGCGCGTTAAGGCGTGCGCTTCGTAATCTAAGGGTCGCGGGTTCGCGCCCGAGTCGCGCCAAACATGCTCGCCCTCCCAGCCGTGGGGGCGTTATAATGTGACGGTCAATCCCACTTTTCGGTAGTAAAAGAGTAGCCCAAGAGTTGGTGGTGGGTGGTGATGACTAGCTGCCTTCCCTCTAGTCGTACACTACTAAATTAGGGACGGCTAGCACAGATAGCCCTCGAGTAGCTTTGTGCGAAATTCCAAAAAACAAAAAAACAAAATCGTAATTTGGCCCGAGACTAGTCTACTTTCATACCTGCATGATTTGGTAAATAATGTTTTACCTTTCTTTGATTAATGGGTTTTATACTCGATTGGTTACATGTGGAGACATAGAACTAAGAAATCCTAGCTTTCCTTTTATTTTAATGTGACTTGCTGATGATGAAAGCAACGTTAGAAAGCTGTAGTAGATATTAGGATTGTAAGAAAACTTGAAACAAAGTTACGTTTTTTTTCAGAGTTTATCCTTATCTTTGTTAAGAAAAGTTGCTTGGAATTTATGCAGAAACCCAACCTTAGATAGAAAGGTCGTAATTGATAGTTTTATGACATTTATCTAACCAGATTTTCACTGACAACTCCTAGAACCTCCTATAAGGTCCAATTCATCCTAAGGGGTTTTCCACTTTCACTTACAATAAACTGAAAATGTAGCCGTACCTTAACTAAACAAAAATCAACTTTTACTGCAACAGGAAAAGTAGGTTTTTTTGGATACATTGAAGACCCAGCCGGTTTATAAAATTAATAAAACATGTTAGATTTAATCATACATAAGATATTTTGTAGTTAGTGGTAACATATGTTGCTCACAGAAATAGTTATCTGATAGTTATCTGATGCATACGTCATAAAAAATACAAAATCGGGACAATATTAAACAGCAAAAGTCTTTGTAAAGTTTCAGTTTCCTTCCTAATAAAACAAGTTAAATTATCTAAATATATCATAAAATTAAAAGTGGCGTGTTCGCGCTTTCTTTAACTGCTCCAGCGAGGATATTGTTTCATTCCATCCGTGCACGTGTATGTGAACAATATAACTCTAAAATGTTTCATCTGATTTTGCTCACATTTTATATAAAGGTTTTATAACCCCATCCCAAGAATCAAGTGAGTAAAATTTGGTGAATAAAGCACAAGAGTCAAGATTATTTTAGATTTCTTGTTCTAAAAGTTGCACTCTATCATTGGTCCCCCCTTATGGGTAAGGAGTAAGTTCCGAACTTATAATGCTAAACTTATGATTCGACTCACCGTGTTGGCCAGAGCCCATTGTGTAGCTCACCACAAATGTCGAAAGCCAACTTCTAGCCTATACTTCCTTTGTGTCACTGGGTGGGGATACGTAAGAAGAAACTATAGAAAAAGTGAGATTAAATAAGAAACTTCATAATTCGAGTGCGCAGGTTACTGGATTCATTGTTATGTAACTTATCACTTTTTACTTCGAGTGCGCAGGTTACTGGATTTATTGTTATGTAACTTATCACTTTTTAATTCGAGTGCGCAGGTTACTGGATTTATTGTTATGTAACTTATCACTTTTTAATTCGAGTGCGCAGGTTACTGGATTTATTGTTATGTAACTTATCACTTTTTAATCATTTTCTTATAACTTCCTAGTTGTTGTTTGTAATTAAGCACAAAGCTACACAAGGGCTAGCTGAGCTCTGCCCGCCACGGTTATCGAAACCCGGTTTTAGCGTTTTACGTTCGCAGACATACCGTTGAGCCATTGGAGAGCGACTTCTCAGAAAAATTCATACAAAAATAATCTAAGGTTTTATTGTTTAGATGCGATGTTTTTCTTCAAATTTGTTTCTTTTTGTGTTTTCTTGGGATAGAAAAGAAAGACATCTGTTTTTAAAATGTCAGAAATCTTATCAAAATTGCTATTTAATTATAAAATAGATTTATCAATTACATAAATAGCAAAAGAAAACTTTTAATGTTACTTACGTAAAATTAGGTTTGTACTGAAATCTGTCTAAACTCTATGTTTATTTTCACATGTTATACGAAAGTAAATGAATTAGCGTGGAAACGTTTCATACGGTTACAGCGTTCTTAGAGACAGTTTTTAGATTAACTTGATACATTGACATTTATTCCTTCTACAAACGTGTAGAAGAATAATCACAGAATACAAATGATAATTTGTGATACCTTTAATAACAGAGTAATGACACTTTTAACGTTTTAATGTAGAATAAGAATTTGCACGAACTTTTTCTTTCCTTTCTTTGGCGGGTTTAAATTATCATAAGATTAATATAATATCTTTCTGTTCGTAGATATATCTAATTTTACATATTACTTACATGACTTGCACTCACAAAGCATTCAGAACTAATGAGTCGTATATACAATAAAACTGTAAAACTCATATTAAATGATCACGCGTTCCTATTATTAACAAACGTTTTATTTTCGTTTTTTTTTTTTCAATCAAGAAATAGAAATTTTCTTTGCCGCGTTCCTGGTTTCCTTTCTTCAATATATGAGGGAAATAACTAGAACTGTGTTTTATCAATAATTGTTGCGTGACTAAATTCTGTTGTTTCGAAACGAAGCGTGAACAGTTTATTGTTTGAAACTCCTCTTCTCCATGTTGTTCCGAAATCCCTTTAAGATATAGTTTACCAATGTGAGTGCTTTCAATCAAGTGTGCTAGCCTTTCGTGTGAAATTCGCCGAAAACGTAATTTCCTCAAGCAACAGATTTGAAGGAGGTAAAGGTGCAGTGTTTGATACTTACAACTATTTAAAATTGTACTTATTATTCTAGTTTGTTTCTTTACAACACAATATCATATAAAAGAGAAAATATCACTAACTTTGAAGTATGCATGTTTTATATTCTCTATCGATTATTTTCTACCAAAGTGAAAATTAACCAAAGAGTCTTCGCATGTGCGTCAGAGACAGAGGGTGAACAGTATGAATGATAGATTATACATAGTCTATACTTATACTAGACAAACCTTGCTGAAGGGTCAGTAGGTCAATTAGTAATTAATTGATTAATTCCAGGGTCTTTAATCGTATTAGGCGGAATCACCTTGAAAGGGTTTCTTGGACGATCAATGTTGAATATGGAATCCTTACCTACACTTATCACAGTCACGGGGACACACAACAAAATATTGTTTAAACTTCTCACTTTATTCAAGACCTTAAAGGTAAGAGTTAAGTAAATGTGCTTAACCCATTAATTTCAGATTTATTCCTTTTTAGGTGAAAATGTGAAATATCAGTAAATTTCGTTAATCATAATATGCAAGTTAATCATAACTGCAAGTGAGAATTGTTCTAAACTTAATGGTAATTATCTCATATATATATCCCTATAAATTATTCATGTATGTTGTAGTTCCAACTCTCAAATGTATCGAAAATAAACCGTTAGACTTAAGTATTTAGTTTTTAAAATCAATGTGAACTAGTTAGTTAGATTAAATTTGCATGTTCGAAAATACAGTTTATTAAATTATCAGTGGTATAAATTATTTCAGTTTTTAAGAATGAAATCAGTTTTAGTTTGCTTATTTATTTGTTAAATTCCGCACTCGAGGACAATCTGTGTTTTCCTTTGCTAATTTTGAAATGATAGACTAGAGGGAAGACAGCTAGTCAGCACCATTCACTGTCAACTCTTGGGCTTCTCTTTATCAACGAATAGTAGGGTCGACCATCTCATTATAACTCCCCACGGCTGAAAAGGCGAACATGTTCGGTGAAAGAATCGAATTCACGACACGCGGGCTGCGAATCAAGTATCTTAACCATCCAGCCATGTTAGGCCTAGTTAAGACCTGTGTCTGAATTATAGCCATTAATCGGCATCGTTTCACCAATTTCAATGTTGCAATGTATCAATACATCTCTTTCAATGTGCTGGTGATTAGGGCGTTCGAACCGCAATTTGGAGGTCGTAGGGTCGAAAACCGACTTCACACATTTTCACACGTTATAAAGTATTTTTCAAGTCCACTGTTTGTTGGAAAAAGTATGCCTTAAGAGTTTGCGGCGAGTCTGCCAACCAGCTTCCTTCCTTCTAAGCGGAAGTTCAAAATTAGAGATGGTCGTAGATAGCTTTAATATTGTTTCCCTAAACAAAACAAACATACAAACTGTCTTTCTTATACGGAAGACCTGGCATGACCTAGCGCGTTGAGGCATGCGCTTCGTAATCTGAGGGCCGCGAGTTCGCGCCCGGGTCGCATAAACATGCTCGCCCTCCCAGCCGTGGGGGCGTTATAATGTGACGGTCAATCCCACTATTCGTTGGTAAAAGAGTAGCCCAAGAGTTGGCGGTGGGTGGTGATGACTAGCTGCCTTCCCTCTAGTCTTACACTGCTAAATTAGGGACAGATAGCCCTCGAGTAGCTTTGTGCGAAATTTCAAAACAAACATTTCTTGTACGATTTAGTTTAAATCACCCTGAACATTATGCCTGGCAATTTTCTATCCCCCAGCGAACTTATGAATTATTTGTTCTAGTGGTAACTAAAGTAATTCTCAACAAGTTTTTCCGCTGCCGTAAAACGACTGGAAACAACAAGAGGTTCTTTAGATTTATCAACCTTACCCACCCAGACAACATATTCCAGTAGATGTACTGCTTATACCATATGTGTTACAACATATCTGTCAATTTGTATTTTAATGTGTATGTTATAAAGTGCTTCTTTTAATGATAGAAGAGGTACATTGTAGTTAACTGGAACTACCTTAGCAATGTTGTTCGTAGTTATTCGGCGTTCTAGAATGTAGGAAGTTGTACCATTTCGCCATGTTTTATCCAGAGAACATGCACTGACTTACCTCTTTCTTTCTTCAAAATGTTGGGAAGCGTGACATTGTGTTACAGACAGTAAAGTAAATAAAGTTTTGGTGTCATATAATTAACAGCAAACGTGATATAGGCTTCTTATATATGAATTTGTTTTGCGCCCTTTCAGATAATGGATTTAAATATGACAATTTCTGTACATAAAAACAACATCTGACTAATTGTGGTTATAAAGATGAAATTATAATTATTTTAAAGTCATGTTGTGCTGGTATATTAAGAGAAACAATTACAAAAAAACCGACGATTTTGGTACAATAGTATGCGAAATTATTTAATATAACTTACAGCCAACCAGTTTCGATAAACTGTTATCCTTATCACTGTAGAATTTTGCCCTAATCATGATAACCCATTTACCGAAGCTACTTCACTATAAGATATGGTAGGTTAAGGCATTCGACTCGCAATCCGAGGGTCGGGTTCGAATCCCCGTCGTACCCAACATGCTCGCCCTTTTAGCCGTGGAGGCATTATAATGTGACGATCAATCCCACTATTCGTTGGTAAAAGCGTAGCTCAAGAGTTGGCGGTGGGTGGTGATGACTAGCTGCCTTCCCTCTACTCTTACACTGCAAAATTAGGGACGGCTAGCACAGATAGTTTTGCACAAAATTCAAAAACCAACCAACTAATTTTGCTTATTATTTTGCCAAAAACATTTTTTTTTGTAGTTGTTACCCTTAAAGAAGAAGCTATACACGATACAAATAATGAAAAACTACATGTTCCTAGGTCACTAAGCAACAAACATTGATAGAGGGCGTCATTGTCATTGAGTGTATAAACTTGCTCTGTATGGATAATATTACAACCTGCACGTTCGAACATTTAAATATCAAGCAGGCTAAATGTTTATTAATGAAACCAGCTTTATAGCTACAAAACATATATATGATGTTAATTATCTTCAAATTAGCTACATATTTTTTGACAGACAACGAATTTTCAATTCACAATTTTGAATACAAATATCTCGAAATCATTGTCTATACTAGCCTAGCGTTGTGGTTAAGGCGACTCGCAATCTGTAGATCGTGTGCTCAAATTCTCGGTATCGAACATGCTTACGATAATATGACGGCCAAACCCACTGTTCGTTAGTAAAAGAGTAGACGACGGGTGATGTTGACTAGCTACGTTCTATCTAGTCTATTACAGTTAAATTAGGGACATCTAGCGCAGATAGCTCGCGTGCACTTTCGTACGAAATTCAAAACAACCAAGTACGAAGAGTGTATAACAGTAATATCTATATGAAATTATTTATTTATTACTTTCTTAATTACAACACAAACATAAACAAATATTTAATGGTACAACACATTTGCCTTTGTGATTCTAACTCTTTTACCAACGAATAGTGGGATTGATCAAAATTGATCAAAAACGTTAGAGACACATTGAAGAACAAATACATGATCGTCTACTTTTTAAAAATTTTAAACTCGGTGAAAAAGATTAAGTTTATCATATAATTGTTACGCATTATTATATTAATCTTCTTATTATGGCATTAAGTTGATCAGTTATTTTTTATGCATTATAGAAACATTAACTAGATCTACTTATTATTGCATTATATACACACTGAAGAATATTAATTTGAATAACTTATTTTTGTCCATTAAAAACACCTTAATTTTATCTTCTATTTATCCATGCATCAGAGAGACATGGATGAACATTAGGTTGATCAAATAATGTTTAGGCATTATTGATTCACTAATGAACGTTAACTTGATCTTTTACTTTTTACACATTTGAAATTCACTCAGGAACATTAAATGAACTACCTTTTTATGCGCTTTCTATACACTGATGAACAATAATTTAAACTTCGATGTTTTTACGCATAGAGACGCTCCAGTGAATATTATTTTCATCTTCTATATTCTAACAATTTGAAATTCACTAATGAGCATTAACTGCATCTACTACGTTTGCGCATTAAAGACACACTAATGAAAGTTAATTTGACATTCTACTCATTAACGCATTGGAGATGCACTGATGAACAATAAATTGACCAAATATTCTACGCATTAGAGACACACTCATTAATAATACTTCTGTATTCCATGTTTCACACATTTTAAACTCAATGACGAATATTATATTGATTAACTACTTTTACACATCACAGTAACACTGATAAACATTAAGTTCGTAAATAGCGCTGTCACGCATTAGAAACACACTAATCAATATTTAACTTTATCTTCTACTTATGACCACATTGGAGATACACTAATGAACATTAACTTTATCTTCTACTTGTGAACACATTAGAAACACACTAATCAATATTTAACTTTATCTTCTACTTATGAACACATTAGAGATACAATGGTGAACATAAAATAGTAAAATAATTCTCACACATCAGAGACAGACCAACACACATTAACTTGACCATTTATTTATTAATACATTAGATATACACTGACGAACAATTACACGTTTGAAACTCACTGAGAAGCTTTATTTTCATCTATTCAGTCTTTCACCTACCACAATACTGGTACAATTGATGGATTCACATCTACAGAACAAACACTTGGTTTTCTCAACCACGTTAACTCTACACACCCTAACATTAAGTTCACCTGTGAACAAGAAAGAAAACAAACCAAATAGCATTTCTTAACCTCAAGATACTATAACTGATATACAATTCAAAACATAAATCCAAAGAAATATCACCCATACTGGATTATACATTCCCTGGGACTCAGCACAGGAAAAAAGAAACCAAATAAACACAGCCATAAAACTATGTTCATCCGACAAAATTAACAATGTAATCAACAAAATAAAACATCACTTCATCAACATCAACAAATTCCCTCAAATACCGTGAAAAAGTTATACGCACACACTTAGACCAACAACAAACAAACAACAATAAATCTCAAGATACTATAAACTAAAAACATTATACTGTTGCATACTATGTGTTCCTGACATCAGCGAAAAAAGCCAACATTTGGAAAAAACCAGGTACAAAACTAAAGTAAACACTACACTGACAAACACAACACCAAATAATTTGTAAAATAACAGTGCAACAACTACCACAACTTCTATATTGGAGAAACAAGCAGAAAAATGGATTCAACAAGATTCAAAGAACACAAAAAACACCTTCATGTTTTTTAACACTGCAAATCAAATAAACAACATAATCATAGAAAACACCCAGATATTAAGTAAGGAAACAAATATAAACAAACGCAAGATCAAAGAAGCGCTACTTAAACAGCAACTAAAACCAAAATTAAACCAATATAAAGGAACACCTTTATACCTATACTAATTAATAACCTAACATCCATCTGCAACGTCCCCTACAATCCAGTACCAGTTTATACTTTCATCCCTAAAACACGTATCCGGCAACGGTCAGTGGCAAACTTTTTTTTTTTAACACGAAGATCATCTAGGTCAATAAGTGTTAATACCCATATCAGCCGTTCTGAAATACATTATTATTTGTATCAGCTACTTTCAACGTATTAGATACACACAACTTAATCTTCTACATCTGCGTATTACATACACACAACTTGATCTTCCACACATACGTATTACAGACACACAGCTTGATTTCTACATAGACATATTACAGACACACAATATGACCTTCTAACTCAAATATTACAAACATAGAACTTGATTTTCTACATCTACGTATTACACACACTTATCTTCATCTTCTACATCTAGGTATTAGAGATATAGAACTTGTTCTTCCATATCAATTTATTAGAAACACACAACTTGATCTTCCACATCTACGTATTAGAAACACACAACTTGATATTCCACATCAAGTTATTAGAAACACACAACTTGATATTCCACATCAAATTATTAGAAACACACAACTTGATCTTCCATATCTACGTATTAGAAACACACAACTTGATATTCCACATCTACGTATTAGAAACACACAACTTGATCTTCCACATGTACGTATTACAAACATAAAACTTGATCTTCATTATCAACTTATTAGAAACACCCAACTCGGTCTTCTACATCTACGTATTATAGATACACAACTTGATTTTTTACATCTACGTATTACAAACACACAACGTTGTTTTCTACATCTACGTATTACAAACACACAACGTTGTCTTCTACATCTACGTATTACAAACACAAAACTTGATCTTCATTATCAACTTATTAGAAACACACAACTCGGTCTTCTAACTCAACGTATTAGAGACACAGAACTTGATCTTCTACATCTACGTATTACAAACACACAACGTTGTCTTCTACATCTACGTATTACAAACACAAAACGTTGTCTTCTACATCTACGTATTATAGATACACAACCTGATCTTCTACATTACGTATTACAAACACAAAACTTGATCTTGTAAGTCAACGTATTACAAACGCACATCGTAATCTTCTACATTTATTCAAAACTATTTGGGGAACGGTGATTTGATATACATTTTAAACGTGTTACAAACACATAACTCAATATTATCTTTTCTTTACACATTTGAAACTCACTAACGAGTATTATTTTTCACGTACTTTTACAAATAGCGCACTCTTAACATTAACTTGTCCTTCTACTTATTAACGGTTTAGAAATACACCGATGAACATTAAATGGACCAACAACTATTTATACATTAGAGATACATAGTTGAACATTTGCTTGATCTTCTATCTTTTATATATCTAAAACTCTCTGAGGAACATGAATTTGACAAACTTCATTTTATGCATTAGAGATAGATAATAGAATTTTAACTTGACTCTCTCCGGTTAACACATGCGAAACTCATTAACGAGCTTTATGTTCATCACTACATTTTACGGATAAGAGGCACACTAATAAACATTAACATAACCTTCTGCTTATTATTGGATTGGAGATACAATGATGAATGTTAAATGGATCTTTACTGTTTACACGAGGAAATACACTCATGAACATGAAGCTGATTAACTACTTTTACGTATTAAAGCACACTGATCAACGTTAACTTGATTTACTTATTGATGAATTAGAGATGTACTGATGAACATTAAGTTGATCGATTTTTTTGTTGGATTAGAGCAAGATTAAAAGAACGTTAACCAGACCTTCTACTACTAACGAGTGGGTGGGTTACTGATAAACTTTAAACTGGGTAACTACTATTTAACGCGTTAGAAACACACTAATGAACATTACCTACTACTTCATTATCGAATAGAATAGGAGATACACTGATGAGCATTAAGTTGATGAATTACTTTTACGCAATATAGAAACTAATATTAACAATCTCGTATTTATTATTGTCTTGATGTATACTGAGGATCATTAAATTGATCAACTAATTTTATTGCACATTAAGAACACACTAAGGAACATTAAATAGACATTTTACTTTATGATTGTGTTGGAGATATACTGATTGACATTGATTTCATGAACTACTTTTCTTGCCACTCATTTTTTACAGTTTAACAGCCTTCATATGTAATGAATTGTGTTCCACTCACACTCAAAATATACAAACATGTTTTGAAATATAAATTCTCTGGCATCTTTTGTAATTGTGTAGCTTTGTTTTTAACAACAAATAAACAAAAGCTAGTTGTTTTAATTTAGAACACTAATATTAAACGAAAACACAGAAGATTGATTACTAACTGATTCAGAACAATATTCGAGAAAAAAGGTAACTGCGGCTGGTATAGCGGTAAGTCTACGGATTTACAACGCTAAAATCAGGAGTTTCATTCCCCTGGATGGACTCAGCTGATAGCCAGATGTCGCTTTGGTATAAGAAAACGCACACACACATACTCGAGAAAACGAAATTCCATATTTTATTTTTCTTACTTAGGAAGATGAACAATTTTGGTTTACCTAGATTTTCAAATACACGTACTTGGCGCGCGTGTAGAAACTATCTTTAGCATATCTGTACTCTCCCATGGAAAATGTTCAGGTTTAGAAATACCTGGGATACGTCTCCCACATTGATGTTTTGGGTCACCAAATGTGGTGAGTAATGCAGGTATTTGTTTTTTTGTTTTTGAATTTCGCACAAAGATACTCAAGGCTACCTGTGCTGGCCGTTCCTAATTTAGCAGTGTAAGACTAGAGGGAAGGCAGCTAGTCATCACCACCGCCAACTCTTGGGCTACATTACTTCAAACGTTGTCTTATGTTATAGAGAACTTTACTAAAAAAATCACCCTTGTTTTAAGTTGATTTCAGTCTTTCTTATTAAACTCAGTAAGTTGTGTTACATTTCTTTCCGTTTCTCTAGTTATTTTGGTTGTTAATCTTATCACAGTTTCTCAGAAAGGATGAAGTAATCAACATAATGCCAGAAATATTGTCTCAAAACAGAATCAGAGCAAATGAAATCCATGAAATACTTTGCCCTCACTCACAATCAGAAAGAACTCTTGTACTGGGATTTGGATAATAAGTTTAATATGACCTTAACGTGTAGACACTAGGATGTTAAAACTACTTTGTTTTAATTGTGTAATCTCAGACCATAAACTCCTCGGAGTTAAGAAGGTTTTTTTTTGAATTTTGCGCAAAGCTACAAAGAGGGCTTTCTGCCCTAGCTGTCCCTAATATAGTAGTGTAAGACTAGAGTGAAGGCAGCTAGTCATCACCACCCACCGCCAACTCTTGGGCTACTCTTTTACCAAAAAATAGTGGGATTGATCGTCACATTATAACGTCCCCACGGCTGATAGAACGAGCATGTTTGGAGTCGAACGCCTTAACCCAATGGTCTATGCCGGGCCACCCTCGACGTTAAGAAGGTAACAGTTTGTTGAAGTTCGATGATTCTGAGAATTTAGAGTGATCTAACATTTAAGTTTTTAATACTGGTATACCATATTTGGTTTTGTACATTTGCTGATGGTTCTGAATTTCAGTAAATGTTAAAGATTTTGAGCTTAAAATCATAAATTAGACAAAATGTATTTACATTTGTTACACTAATCTCACTAATTTGCAATGCTTTTAGTTGAGTAATATTTAAATGTTGGACTTGAATTATTAGAAGAACAGAAGCAGGGATAATATCTTCTTAATGAAAATTACATTAGTAGCTAAAAAAAGTTAATAGTATTTGATTCGTTCTATTGAAATGTACAAAAGAGGTAATTGTATTACAGTGTAAATTTACATACTGATCAATAAAATGGTTCTAGAATGTTTCCCACTAGAGGGAGTCGATCGAAAATGTTCAGATAAAATTTGGTTGATTCGATCAAGCAACAACAAAAAATCTTTCTTATAGCATTTTACTGTATGGTGTTTGGTTCCACACAG